>NC_085047.1:72365998-72388092 GCF_963662255.1 Cinclus cinclus
TTAAGAATTTATAATATATTCTATTTAATTACTTAGATTTAAATTCTTTATTTTTTTCCTCATTCTTCATGTATTCTGGATTTATAGTTCAATTCTTCTACCAGAATTAGCAGAACTATTGAAAAACATGAGCTTAATTTACCCAATGAAAGGATGCTTGTCAGAAATTAAGTTACCTTCCCAGCTGTCTTCCTTCTTATTGGCACCCACTCCAGACTCAGGAGTGGTTTTATATTTCAAATTATCCCTGATTTATCTAAAAAATTGATATTTCGTTGAATTGCTAAACTACTTCCACAAATTTCCTTGAGTCTGTGTTGAAGAATTTGGATGGTTGTCTGCTTTGTGGTGTTTCTTGGTTTGTTTGTTTGTTTGTAAAGAGGAGGAAATTAAAAAACCCTACTGTGTACAACATAGTTGCTGCTCAAGATGAAGACATTTATGCCAAACAAGAACAGTCAGGTTACCTCAAAGATTAATGTTATGATGTAATTTGCTGAAAGAGTTTTCATTCCTATGGTATTTGTCTCTGAGAGGTGAAGGAGGAAGAAGAATGAGACAAAATATCTATTGTAGGGATTTTGCATTTGTTTATTTTTGTTTCCCCCAGACAATAACACATCTCCTATTGTCTTTGTAGTGATACCCCAGAAATAGGACTGGTAGATATCACTACATACAGGTGGCATTCCCTGATTCTTTAATATACATTGTGGCATAACATTATACCTTGTATATACTTTTGTCAGCTGTAATTGTCCATTATCTTAGTTTGATAGGATTATTCATATAGTCATGTTAACTTCAAACAGCTTATTTATAAAACAGGACCACATTATCAAAGGTATTTTATTTCTGCGCCAAAACATTATCACTAAACTCTTGTGTTCCCACCATATCTGAACCTCTTTCAAGTGTAGGATAAGAAAAATTAATATCTATTTTTTTTGTTATAACAATGTTTCCATTATTCACAGGTTTATATGTTTTCTTAAGGTGGAAGTTTTATGTCTTTTGGTTCTGTAAGGTCATAGTGAAAGCCATAATTCTTAGTGCTTGTAATAGCTGTTCAACAACAGATACACATATAAAATAAGCATATAAAAATCCATTGCAATCCATTGTTTTCCGATAATTTTTCTGTGTTATTATTCTTATACAGTCCATAAAAGGCTTAATTTGCAATGCTGTTTCCCCCAGAGGAAAAGCAATTAAAAGCAATGAATTAAAGAAACTTTAAGTTCTTAACAACTCTTACGAAATAAACCAGTAAGTTACCATTAAAAATGGTAAAAATAAAAAAATATCCATTTTTAGTTTCTTAAAATCTAAACCTGAATTTCTTCCCCTTCATGCAGGATTATGTTCTTTCCCTCTTGGATTTAAAACCATCAAAATCAATTGGAAGCTTGATAAGGTTTGTCTCAGGTCCTCTTTATGAACATTATAGCAGTAAGATTTTATGATGTTTACACAAAAGCTAATAAAAATAAGTTTTTCTTTTGTTTTCCAAAATGATCCACAAACCCATCATCTGATCCTGAGAAATCAGTGGTTAAATCCACAGACAACAATCTTAGTATTTGCATTTGAGTCCAGACCACACCTACCTACACAGCAAGCCAGATGTGGGTTGTGCAAATAAATGTAGGTCAAACAAATTCAGAGTATCTAAGTCAATTCTACCAGCTGAGGAACTGGCTCAGTAACTTGCACTAGCGTTGAAGTGCAAGATGGGCTATACATGTATTCACTTAAAATATTTTTTGCTTCTGCCTGAACTGTTCTTACCCTACTTAATAGCAGTAAACCCATTTTTAGAGATTTTGTTTATTGGTAAAGAAAGAAGTTGTCTTTTACAATAAATGTAGTTGTGCAGAGTGTGTTGTCTTGGTAATTCACTTGCCTATTTGATGTGTTAGCCTACTGGCACCTGACAGCAATGGCAACTGCTATGCCTCAAGTGATAGGTTCTTTCCACTCTCATTTCAGACCCTTGAAGCTGGACACACTCTCAAATGCTTGTAATGTTGACAGCTGTTCATATTTTCTTTTCTCTCATCTTAAAGGCTATAACACAGCCAGAAGCAGGGTTGTGAGTTCACTGATATTGCCACTTTCTTCCCAGGAAAAATGTACATCATGTGTTGACCTCTATTGGAGTCACTCTGTTCTTAAACTTCTTCCCTTGTGAGATAAGGATTGGTCTTGTACGTACCAGCAAGATGCACTCTCATGTGACATGCATTTTTGACATTTCCCTCCTTGGGCAGTCCTTTTGCTCAGTCTCTCACTTTAATTCAAGGTGTCTTTTCAAGAGCCAGAAGGGTTGACACTCCTGTTTACACCTTTCTCTATCTTAGGAACTTAACTGCATCATGTGATTTTAAAATGCATATTTAAACTAGACTTCATCAAAGATTGTAATGTCTTCAGAAGGTGGAAAAACTTCCCAAAAATGGTTCTGCTTTCTTTGAATTATTTACAGACACATTGTCATCTCCACTTTCACTCCTCAGCCCTCCCTGATACAAAGTTGTCTTAGAATCAATGTATAAGGGACTTGTGCAGAAAGACTCCACAGTGAAATCTCAGGTATTCCTTGATACCTTATTCTGAGGAGCACGAAGAGTCTACACAAGGATTAATTGGACATTTGCAAAACGGGCCACACCAAAATTCAACGCAATGAAAGCATGCTCAGCTACTGTATGGCAATCTGTACTCAGCCACTGTAGCTTCCCTGCTGCAGTGGCAGAAATGTTTCTTGCTCAGGTACCATTAGCAGGATGATGTATAGAGAACTCTCTCTGAAGAGAGATATCACTCTTCTTCAAACAAGGCTATTACTGTACAGACAGATGATGAAAGACACCTCTCACATATGGCTTTTCCCATTGAATATTTTCATTTTTTAATGATGTAACTTTTATTCTGAACAAGCTAACCTAAATTCTATGACCTTCCTCCATAAGCATTTAAATATCTTTAATATTACTTATACTGTGAGTTGTTTTTTGCTTGGCCTGTATACAGATACAAATTTATCTCCAATGGCACTATTTTATGCAGTACATGTAATAATGAATCATTTAATAAGGTCATAAATTTCACCATGTTCCCCATTCAGACCAAACCAGAATCTTTCTGAACATTGGGGTATGAAATCTTTTTTTTCCAATTCAGGACTCTCCAGGGGAAAAGAAGATGAAACAATTCCTCAAATACAAAAAGCAAGCATTAATTAGCATTGTGATCTTAAAATATGCAAAACAGATTCTTTTCCTGCACAAAAAATAGCTAGATTCCTTGGAATTGAAACCAATCAGGAAGTACTAGTGAATCTAACACCTGTCAAGTATTAAATACTGTTATGTACAAGCTAGTCCAAAAACTTGTAATGTCTTTTATTCATTGGCATTCAAACTTTATTATTCTGTGTCTTTCTCATAAACTGTTTATAAATTGATTACTTGGACTTTATACCGTGTTATTTGAACTTCATGATAGATCATTGAAATATCTAGTTTAGAACATAAACCAAGAAATGAACAGCAAACAGCTTATGGAAAATGAAAACATGAAACTAGAACAAGTTAATAAGTTAAATATTTAGAATTTTAAAGCATCTGATTATCATCTGAATATTCATGACTTCTCTGTTCTAGCAAAAACCTACTTGCATATATATTAATGGACATAATTGCTCTTATTATTTGATAGGTTTAACTTTTATGGGTAGATTACTGTATCTTTCTTTGTCTCCCATATAATTTTTTTATACATATATTACCTTTTATAGTCACACATAAACCTGTGCATATCAATATTTCTCTTCTATCATATTTCCTTTCTAATCTTCCTTTGCTTAAGGAGATTATTTATTTTTTTCTTCTTCTCTACAGTGTTAAACAGATAGAGGTTTTCCTTGCAGTTTTTTTGCTTTCCAAGAATTGAGATTCCCAATTTCTTTGCTCAGGCTGAATATAAAAGGAAACTGTTTTTGGCCTATCCAGCAATTTTCTCTTCAGTAAGATGATTTTTCAGATGTTTGCCTTCATGTATTTGTTTTATGGATGTCATTTCTTCTTAAACAAAGAGCTGTTGGTTAAAGAAAGAAGAAATATTAGGTAATGCCATGTAGTGAAACCTTTAAAATACATGAACACATATGTATCTCACATTAATTTGAACAAGTGGTGGCAAAAAGATGTATCACCTCCATCCCTACAGGAGTTCAAGACATGAATTTTTAAGCTAATAGCTTCCAGACAAGAAAAGAAACCTTTTCCTATTGCAAAATAATGAATGTTGCAAACTTCAGGAAAGGGCACAGTTGTGACTTTATATATACAGGCCTAACAGCATCCAAATGAAATACAGAGGATTGTTTGTTCCTGTGGCTATCTAATATTTTGGTTAACGAGAAGACAAAAGTAAACTTTTCTATTTTTCCTTATTTTGTTATCCCATCTTATTTTATTTTATACCCATCTTATTTTTCAATAGGAAATGAAAACGCTTCTTAACTCCTGGTGGTAAATCATTTGGCCAATTGTTTCAGAGTTGCCTACCTACTTCAAAAATGGCATACGGAAAGACTAAAATGCAAGCTATGACATAGCAGACTCACACTATCAACAACATTGAAGGCTTGATGAAACAGGATCAGTTCCAATTTGTGATCAGATAATTTATGAGGACAGAAGTACTATCTCTAACTTCTCTAGAAAAAAATAGTTTTTGTTATGTTTTGGGAATTTTTTTTTAATGAGCTCAGCACTTCCTGTCCACTATATTTTCCAATATTTTCTTGAACCAGTGATGCTGGGATAAAAACTCTGGGGAGGTAGTCCCAAAGTATGGAGGTAAGTACAAGGTTGCAGTATTTCTCCTTAGAATGTGAGCATGTGGCAGGAGTAGATTTAACTAGAAAGGACTGGTGTACTTTTTTTCTTTTCCTTTTCAGATACATCTGGGCAGCAAGTTAGGTGGGAGGATATAACTTTATTCAGATGCAAAGTTTAATTTACGAACCAGAATCAGATCCTGGAAACAAAAAGGAAGAAAACTCTGAGTCACATGACAAAATGGAGGAGCTTTGAAGGACAGCACTAAGGTTTATTATCAACCTTGGTGGATTTTCCTAGCCTTGTGAATTAGTTACTGAGAAAAGGACAAAAGCATCTAGCAATGAGGTTGGTGAATTCTTTACATACATTGATGAGGAACTCAGTTTCTTACTATCGGAAGTATCTAACTCTAAATTGTCAATTGGATCCCGCATAGCATCACATGAAATGAGAGGACCACCTCATAGACCACCAAACAATTATTTGGCTCTGCTAAACTGGGAGAAGCACAGAGATACAGCAACATGAACATAAAAATGCCATCAAAATTATGGTATCTCTTTCCACATTTGAATATCAATATGGTCCATGTGATTAAAGCTTCCATTTGTCATGGTGACATAGCCAAATAAAAAGGAAAAAATTTAAGACATGCAATTTTTAATTGATTTTTTCTTCTATTATCTTGTGTTACCCAAATCAAGTAAAAAGTTAAATTTCATAGAGCATGGCCTTTGATGACACTGCAATTTTAAAAAGATAGGCTTTAACAGGTAAGGGATTAATAAGTAATGTTTATAATAACAATCCAGTCTTAAAATTAAACTGTTGTTTCATTGGCTTAATTAAATAATCTGAAAGTATTAGTAATCTCTCACATTATCCTGGATTAGAGGCTTGGTTTCAGAGCTTCAGTCCAATCATAAATCTTCATGAAGAAAAATCTAAATCCAACAAAAACAAACAAATAAAATACTCACACTAAATATCTCTGGAGAAGATGGAAGAGAAAACAGCGTATTTAAAAAAAAAGAAAAAACCCAGACAAATCCACACATTCATTATGGAGGCATGCCTTTTTATGAAGAGATGCTCTAATCTCATTAAATATTACTCAGTGATCCAAAGATCAAGATACACTTAAAAGTAGTGTCAAGAGGCTATTTCAAGAGATTTTATCAGGAATTCATATGTGGGTGACAAAAGTAGTTGCGAGCTAAAAATTTGTTTTGCATTTAGTCCTTCTGTCTCTGAGGAATAGAGTCAGACTTGCACACAGATTGAGCAATATGCTTATTAACATAAGAAATGGCTCCTTTATCAAGACCATTCATTTTTAATACGTGTTAAGAACTACCCCTTGCCTTAGAAGGCAAACCTTCAATGTTCTCTTTTCTAAATGTAGGATACTTATACTCAATGGTAAAAGGATTGTTTCAGGCTATCTCAACTACAAAGGGCTTTTAACCCACAGTGTTTTGAATACACTTACACATAGATTAAGTGATTACTGAAGAAGCTATTATTCCCCTCCTGCATACTGTCCTAGCTCTTTCCTAAATGAAGCACAAACCCTGAAGTTAATCTCGCAGTGGTCACTGAAGGAATCCTAAGGGGATCTTACCATAGGACTATAAGCTGCTGCTGCTTTCACTATTCCCAGGCACAGAAGCCACACAGGTGAAATGTCTTTTTCTTCTTAGCATAAATAGCTGTCAAAAAAAATGCCCACAGATTTCTTCTCAATAGTGAACAATACCTCATATTTTATTATATCATTTGATATGGACATGCATTTGGTTTAATGTTTAAATTTCTATTAATCACACAAATCTAGTTTAAAGGCTTGTTTTGCTCTTCTAGCAAAAAAAAAAAAAAAAATTCTCCTCCATCCTCTTCTAGACACAGATCTTTCATTTCTATACTTTTACTATTCTCTAGTCTTCCAGGTAGGTTGAGTCTCTTCAAATATTAAAAAATAAAAGCAGACCACAAATATTTGTCACTTTCTGAAGAAAGTACTGTGCTATGGAACAGAATACATCCAGACTAGTAGTCTTTGATTTTATCTGATTTAACCAAAGTGATTTATAACAACAAAGTTGCTAAGCCCTGCAGGGAAAACAGTTCATGTACCCCAGTGAGATGGGAGGGAGAATTTAATGGGTAAAAGTGAGAAAACTTGTGTGTTGAAATAAAATCAGTTCAGTAGGTAAAGAAAAAACTGTGCACACAGCAAAACAAAACAAAGAATTCATTCACCACTTTCCATGGGCAGGCAGGTATTCAGCCAGGTCCAGGAAAACAGGGCCTCATTGAACCCAGGCACCATCATTCCTAAGGTCTCCTCTTCCACCTTCTTCCTCCATCTTTTACCACTGAACATGAACATGTCACATGGTATGGGCTGTCCCTTTGGTCATTTGAACTGTTCTGACCTCATCTGCATAGCCTTAATTGTTAAGAGATTTACAGTAGTCTGAATAAATCAGCCACATCACATTAATTTAATCTGAAATATTACTCCTTTCATATTGTAGATTCTCTTAGTATGAGATCCATCTAAACTAAGCAAGATAGTTGAGTTAAAGCAAATCATTGGATCTTTATTTTAAACCAATAGGGACAGAGAGAGAGAGAGAGAGAGAGAACTCCAAAAGAATGTTCATAAAATCTGTTCCACGTGAGATGAATCATCTTCTGGAGGTGTTTGTTTTCTCTTGACTATCAAGGAGTCTTCCTAGTCTAAATTTTACCTGTCCAAGTTACATTAGAAAAATTCCTTGCTTTTCTTAGATATTGCATCTTTCTGAGATTTTATGAAAAATAATCACTGATGTCTTCCTTTAACAGCTTTAATTTTTTTTCTTCTTCTCACTAGCTCTGTGAAACTGTGGAAATAGTATTTAATAATTTAAATACAATCTGTTAAGTACACAAAGAGAAAAGAAAGATTGGTTGGTAAGCAAAAGTGTTTGCTGTCTAAACTTTTGAACACTTACTTTAAGAACATAACATTTTTTTGTGTCTTCCTTTTTGTTGGTGTTTCTTCTTTCTTTTTTAAAATTCTAATAAGAATGGCTTTACCACAAAGGCAATATAAAGATAATTTTTCGAGGGTTTTATATAGTATTGCTTTTGTTATCTCTCTAGCTATGAATTTTGTAGTCTGTGCAATCTAGTAAACATTATATCAACAATGAAAACATTTTCTGACCTTCAGCTATTGTGTAATTGACCTAAAAATACTCTAGAACTAATTGGCATAATTAAAGTATTATTTACATTAAACTGTAAATTGGTAGTGAAATCAGTCAACTCCTATTAAAAAAACTCAGCAATTTATGCTAAAAAAGCAAGTAAATCTTTGTTTTTAAAATAAAACACTAATAGAAACAATAAAGATTTTGTGGGTTGAACACTTGAACTTTGTCTTTGCACTAGTAGCAAAAAAATGTTGTATTAAAAACAGTTTTTCAGTCCGTTACAAGATTGTCTAAAAGGAAATATAATTCTAAAAAAATAGCTATTTAATACAGAAATAAAGCAACAAAAATTTGTACTTCAAATGGAAATAGTTTAGGCTTCTACATAAAAATAATAAAAAATTTTTGAACAAAAACCATGCAAAAATAAAAATACATAAATTATGACAGAAAAAGGGGCAAGGAGCACAACTGAAACACAGGAAGTTTCACCTGAATATGAGGAAAATACTCTTTACTTTGAGGAGGCCAGAGCACTGGAACAGGATACCCAGACAGGTAGTGGATCATCCTTCTCTAGAGATATCCAAAACCCACCTGTACCAGTGCAACCTGTTCTAGGTAAACCTGCTTTAGTAAGGTGTTAAATTAGGTATCTTCAAACATGCCTGCCAACACCAACAATTCAGCGAATTAAAAATAAAAAAATATTTTCTAACTAATATTTCAGAAAACTAGAATAGAAAGGAGCAAGAGACTGGGGAGGTGCAATGACATGACTGATATATAAAAATTGCGTCAGAAGCTTTCTATTTTATGACAGTATGAATTGATTAGATTTGCCTGAGGGGCCTTCAGTAAGTACTACTTAATTACACACTCAAGGTTCCTGGATTTATATACTGAATGTTAAAAGAGAGTTTGGTTAAGAGTTGGTAAAAAAGTACAAAAAACCCATGCTGTAGAACTTTGTTAGCCTTTGTTCACAATGAATTCACAGCAGGGCAAGTACTACAAGGAAAGGCTATGTGATTCACCTGGGGAAGATCAGTTCTTCCTGTAGGAGTACTCTATAACAGCACAACTTGTTTAGCTTAGATGAAAGAATTTTAGGCAGACAAGCTTTCTTTCCATATCAAAGTGTAAAATCAGGAAATAAGACAATATTTTTCATCAGACATACAGAAGTATCTGTAGGAACACATTCAGCCTGAAAATTAGTGGGAGGCTTCCCAAAGAGATGTGCGAGTTTCTGGAAGCAGCTAATTAGTTGCAGTCCCCTTATATCAGATGTATAAGGGTTATCAGTGTCTCCCAGAGCTGTCTCTCTGTTTTACTTTAAACAATTTTGGGGTAAAACAGAAATAGCCAGTGCAGATGCACAATTCCTTCTCTGTGTCCTAGCCTTTGTGAAAAAGTTTCTTGTTTCATAGCCCTGATACGCCTCCAAAATTTCACCTTTTACAGTGAACTGCTACATAACCAGAAAGATAAGTCCTCAAGAATTTATATCCTGATTATTTTGGACCTGATGTTCAGAATTACAGCTAGAGAGGTAGAAAGAAAGGCTTGAACCTACTGAAACCAAAATTAATGTTCTTCAGACCTGTACCTTGTAAGAACAATGATCCATTAAGCCCTTTTTACATCCACTGTATGTAATCTGGGACCAGTAATTTTAATGGTCCTCTGTTAATGTCCTTTGTTAATGTTTCAGAGGGATCTTTCTTTAAGAGTCTCTCATTTTAAGCACACAGCTTCTAATCCAATTTCCAAAAGACACCTTGAAGAAGCAGTGAAATTAGTCTCAGCTGATTTTACCAATCTTATTATAGCAATTATTATTAGACAATTACCTGCAAAAAACCTGCAAATTAAAAACAGAAAAACAAATAAATAACTAACAAACAAATAGGACAAATTAAAAGCAAAAAATACCAAAAAAACAAACAAACAAACAAAAAAAACCCTAAAAACCCAAACCAAACCAAAACAAACAAACAAACAAAAAACCACAGCAAAACAACTAAATAAGCTTGTATGATCCATTCCAGGGAGCAGCAGAGACTAACCCTTCACCTCAGGGGTGATGCCTAACTGTCTATCAAAGATCCTTTACTTAAATAATCAACATGATTTCCATATTAGCCCTAGTTTTCTTCTGTGCATTAACGAATAATGCTTTTTTAGTTTTAAGAAATGCATAACATTCTTGCAGATTAATTGCACACAGCAAGCTATACTGAAACAAAGTGACTCAGTGTGGAAGGAGTACATCCAGAAAATATAACTCCAGAGAGTGATTGTACCCTGTTTCAGGAGCGGCTAAAATTGCTGTCTGGAAGTAACTGTTTCCCCTGCTGGACTTTAGATGAAGTCACCAGCATGCTTGGGTTAATTTTCTGTCTGTCTTCTAGAGGCAAGTGTGGACTAGATACTGAACCATAATCCTTTTGGAATCAGTTCAGCCCTAGTGATGAAGGGACAACTCTGACCCTCTCAGAAATTCACAGGTTAAAAAGTGTTCAAATTCAAGTACGGAGATTTTTTTTTTTTTTAACTTATGCAGTATCTGGAAAACTTCGAATAAACAAACAAACAAACATGCAAACAAAACCCCCTAAATGTGTTTTCCCAAGATACAGTACAAAGCAACAATTATTAATTCTTAATTCAATTGTCTGTACAGAGGCATTTATTGCTATTTTACCCCACGAGATCAGAAACAATCAAGCAGAACTGATAAATTTGGTGCACATTATGACCTTTTATTCCTACAGAGAAGCAGCTGGAAGCAAGGTTGAACACTGCAGTACGTCTCAAGCAGCACTTTGTGCAGGTGTGTAGGAAATGTCACACTAAAATCTTGTCAGAAGCAAGAAAAAAAAACATATAGAAGGTAAGAGAACAATTTATTCTTATTGTAATGGAAATCTTTGCAATTTAGTTCAAAAAGTATTATTCAAATATATTTGAAACAAAATCATAAAAAAAAGAAAATAAAGAAGATAAAGTATACTATAGTACAAAGCATTTTGATAATAATAAAAATAAATAATGATAACAATAAACCCAGAACACTGATAATAAAAACAACAATAACAACAATATAATTATACTAAAAAATGCTACACACTTTTCCTCTGATATTATGCTCACACTTAAGGTGCCAAGTGTGTTTAGTACTGATCGTCATCACACAATAAGAGGGAAATTCCAACAAATTGTAAGTGTCTTTTACAGGAAGTAGTGAGAGGTGTATGATAAAATTTCTTCTTCTCCCTCTAGGATTCAATTTGGACTATTTGTTCAGCACCTTAACACCTTGATATTTCTTTCAGCGATGTTAATTTGCTTTTTCATGTTGCATCCAAATTTAGTGTAACAGATGGATTTTACATATGTCGAATGCTTGTTATTCTTTTCTCCTGTTATCCCTATAATTGTTCCTGTCCAACTCCTATTTCCTTCACTGATGATTGGTGAGTTATTCATAGCCTTGCAATCACCAGTAACAAGCTGTGCCTCCCATCTCCTCATCCCATGCATGCTATCATGGTTTTCAAGGCCCTTGTTATTTCTTTGTGCTACATCAATATATGAGGAAATCATAAATGCTCTGTTTTACACAGAATGACTTTATGTTATTAATATCTATATAAAAAATTATTTTTCTAACAAATTAATTTTAAAGATCTTATTTTTAGAAAAATAAGTTTTTCCAGGTAAATCGGGTAAAAGCAACACTACAGACAGGTTTAGAAAAGCTCAGACAAAACCTGATAAATTTAAAATCTGAGGCCTTTCAAACCAGACAGTAAGCCCGTAACAGTTCAACTGTCATGATCCTCTCTCCACTGAATATTTCTTTACTTTTTTGTACTAAATTTTTCCTTATCATACTATTGTTTCTGTTCACAGTTCAGTACACTAGAGGAATCTGTAAAGCATGAGGAAAAAAAAAACCACTCAAGTGGAAGTCAAGAAACAACAATATGCACCCAAATTAGAGGGAAACTGGGATTTCAATGTATAGAGGTTAAATATCAGTAAATTGCTATGGAATTGCCTAAAGTTTGAAGTTTTATACCAGACCAAAGATGATAATTCTTTTAGAAAGGTCTTCCACACAAAATTTCCACAGTATCTTTTCTTCCAAACACGACACAGAAAAACTTCAGGGGTTTTACAGGAACTTGAGCTCTTCTGTTGCTTACACTCACTTGAAAGTCCCTATAATTCCTAAAATACAAATGAGAACCAACCAACCAAACAAATAAATTAAGTAAACAAAATTAAGAGGACGTTCTTTTTGCTAATGTCGAAGCAGATCTGTATTTTTCTTTGCATATTTCTACAGAAATCTGAGTTGTAGAACACATCCTGTGTTTAAAGTAGGAAAAAATAAAATAAAATAAAAATAGCAAAATCCACTACGCCAATCTGAAAATGAATGAGCAATGTCCCCCTCAAAAGACATTGTAAAAAAGGCTTTAGGAGTGTATGTAAGTGAATCAACATAATTTCAAAAGTTTTAAATCCATAATCTCAGTTCATTCATATAGTTTTAATGTTCTTAACTTTGAAGAGCAGCATTTAATTTACATCCCGATTTTTGCTAAAACCCCCAAAATGGCCTATACCACAAAAGAGATTTGATGCACAAGCAGCAAATTTCACTGTATGTGCAGTAACATATATGGTGTTACAAAATCCTGATATAACAGAATTCTGTAATCCTTGTCACTGAGACTGCTAAGAGGAACTCATCAGGATTTCAATATTTCATGAGGAAACTATGATTGTGTTTTCTTTACTGGGTAAACATGAAGCTGCTGAAACAATAATGAAAAGAAATGCAAAAAGAGGATGTAATATAACATGCTATTTCCGAAGACATTTCAAACAGATATGTATATTTTGAAACTTATGAATACATTAGAGAGATCTATTAGGATGATAGGGAGAAAAAAGACCCTAAGATATGTCATAAGCCTAAAAGAATATCTATGCCAAATATAAGATAGTGGCAAAAAAATGTCTGACTTACAAAAAAGAGCCTTCTTGAAGACATTGTCTTAAGTCTGAAAATATTTGCTTTCTCAGACTGGCACTGTGCTTGTGGATGAGAGATTGTTTTTTACGAGGGCATTATATTATCATATAAATATATATCTTTCACAGAATTTCGGAATAAATTAGGCTGGAAAAGACCTTTGAGGTCATTGAGTCCAACATATGACCTAACACCAACATGTCCATTAGACCACGGCACTGAGTGCCACATCTAGTCTTTGCTTACTCCATCACCTCCCTGGAAAGCTCATTCCAATGCTCAATCACCTCTTCTGAGAAGAACTTGTGCAAGTAACTCTTCAGTAGTGCACAGGGAGAAGACCAAAAGAAACGGCCACAAACAGAAACGCATGAGGTTCTGTCTGAACAACAGAAACCCTTTTTTCAGTAAGGATGACTGAGTCCTGGCACAGGTTGACCAGAGTGTTTGTGATGTCTCCCTCTTCAGAGATGTTAAAAATCCACCTTGAGATCATCCTGGTAAGTCTTCTCTAAATGACTCTGCTTGAGCAGGGGGAATGGAGGAGGTGACCTTCAGTTGTCCATTCCAACCTCAACCATTCTTGTGATTCTGTGGTCTTCTGGTTCCGGAGAAATTTCAGTTAAACTTCAGTAATTTCTACACCATCATCGACTGTAAAAAGTAGTCATAATCCCAGAAATATTTGTATTATTAAAATTGGGGAAAAAAAAAGGTGGAGGGGAAATATAGCTGCTATCTATAAATATAGTTGCAGAAATAGCATCAGAGAAGAAAGAAGATCAATGTAAGCAAACAGATACTGCTGGCATAAAATTGGGACGTTACATAGTTCCAAGAATAAATTTGCATTCCAAAGCAGAGGTAGATTCCAAACAAAATTTTTGAGTTGTAGTAACCAAAAAATAGGTAATAGTCTTTCTGGAAGAGCAGGGAAACTGTCTCAAGCTGATTTTAATATGAAGCTCACACATTAAGAAATAATGTGAAACTGGCAGTCTCCTACGGACTGAGACTTGGTTAGAATCACTGAGAATATCTACACTATAAAATAAGGGCCAGCAAAAAAGTGAGCTCAGAAGCTGCACTTTTGATTGTTATGCACTACACTTGAAAATTTCTCCTGCGATAATTTGATTTTAGGGTTAAGCAAGGAAAACTGGATGACTCATAATACTATTTCATGCCAAGATAGTCTGGCCAGAGATATTGTTTTATAAAAATAGCACAGGATTCAAAGGTCCAAGTAATTATTGAGAATTTAGACATATCACTACCTAGTGTCTTGTGAATAAGAAATTGGAGGATTTGAAACTGTCTCAGCTTAAAAAGCAAAGGAGTTAGTGGGAGGTTCTATTGGGTGTGCATGGCACAGACCAAACCAAAGGTTTTGGTAGCAGGGAGACAGGAGGGATGCTTTCTTCCAGAAAGTGCTAGAGGCCACCCCTATGTCAAACAGAGAAAATATGAGCTGGATCCAAGGAGGAACCATCCATGGCCAAGGTAAAGCCCTCCAATGACAACAGTAGAACCTCTAGGATAACAGTTTTAAGGGGAAAACTTACTGCAGAACAATTTCAGCTGTGACAGAGGAATGAGAATATGTGGGAGAAATAACCCTGCAGATGCCAAGGTCATTGGTGAAGGAGGGGGATCAGGTGCTTCAGGCACTGGAGCAGAGATTTCTCTGCAGCCCATGGTGCAGACTGTGGTGAAGCAGCTGTGTCCCTACAGCCCATGGAAGTCCATGATGGAGCAGAGATCCATTTGCATCCAATGAAGGAGCTGTGAAGGATGCAGATGCATCAGAAGGAAGCTGCAGTCCTGTGGGAATCCCACACTGGATCAGGCTCCTGGCAGGAACCATGGTCCTGTAGAAAGACATGAATCCATGCTGGTTCAGGTTTTATAGCAGGATTTGTGACCCCATGGAGGACTGCTGAAGCAGTTAATCATAGCTTGTGGAGCTCCACTATCTTATCCAGTGTGAGTCTATCGCACTGGATAAGATAGTGGAGGGTTATCTACTGACAGAGGGATTCCCCACTGGATAAGGGGAAGAGTGAAGGATCCTCTTCCTGAGGAGGAAGGAGAATCAGAGACAATGTGTGATGAGCTGGCCATAGTGACCATTCCCCATCCCTCAGTGTTTCTGGTGGAGAGGAGATAAAGAATTGAGAGCAAAATTAAGCCCAGGATGAAGGAAGGGGGAGAGAGGGTTTTAAGATTTGGGTTTATTTTTCTTAGCCCAGTCTGATCTGGTTGTTAATAAATATAGCTAATTTCCCCAAGAATAATCTGTTTTGCCTGAGTCAGTAATTGGTGAGTGATTTCTCCCTGTCTTTAGCTTAATACATGAACCTTTGTTTATATTTTCTCTTCTGTTTGGGGAGTGATAGAGCAGCTTTTGTGGGCACCTGGATTCCAGCCAAGGTTAACTCATTACAGAACTGGAAGCAGAAGTTGCAACATCCTACACATACTGAGATCTTTTCTGAAAACCAAATTTATTAAATCTTCAGTATAATACAAGCTGAGGTAATTATCTTATCAAATAAGTGTGTTTGCTAAGGCTAAACTATTATCACTGTTAGATTGATATAAACCTCATAACAATTTAAAGCTGACCATACTACCATGTCTTTCATCCCTCCAGACTGCTTAGCATCACAGGATTATAGCAGTAGGGATATTAAAAGTCCAATTAGTTTTAATAAGGCTTCAGCTTCTTATCAGTGCATATATATTTCTACCATATTTCTGGATATGGTTAAAGTATCTAACGCCAGAATTAGTACTGTAAGAATTTAAAAAACAAACCCCTACAACAAAACAAACAAAGAAATAAAGAAACAAAAAGTCACAAACACAAAGCAACCCCCCAAAAAGTCCTGATTGTCCTGAACCAGGAGCATTTGCACAGAATAGTAACATCAGAGTGTCAGAGAAAAGAGAAAACATCAGTGGGATGCCAAGAAGCTTAGATTCCTACATTAAGACCTTAGCAGATACACAAGATTATCTAATTTAAATATTTGAGATCAAATATGTGATCCTGAAAATTTACAGCTGTTCATGCGTGACACTTAGCTCCATGGAAGACTCAGGCTTTCAACTGTCAAATGTCTCAGGCATAAATTTTTCTCCTTTCATACATGCTCAAAAAGTGTTTCATCTTGAAAGAGGCAGAATAATTTGTTACTTCTCTATTGACTAAATAGAGTCTATGTCCAGAAATTGGGCATTTATCCACCAAGAAGCTCAGAAATTTCAACTTACTGGGCATAACTTGTACATGAATAATCACTTCAGCTGTACACAGTATGAAGTGACAATATCCACTTTCTTTTAAAAAATGACAGGAGAATGCTTCTTGCTTTTATAGAAAATTTTTATGAGTATTACAGTTACGTAGCTTCCAAACAACATAGATCTGGTTACCCATGTCAGTTATAAAATATTTCCTATGAATATTTCTTCATTCAGAGAAATACTCCATAAATACTCCCAAAATATTTCAGTTTTCAAAGAAGAATGAAAATTGAATTAGATGATAAATAAATATGTGGAAAGCATCCGTGAGATGAGAATATTCTTACAGCCCATTATTTAATATATTTGCTTAGAAAGGAAAGCCTTAAAACTGTTTAAACATGCAGCACGGATTATTTGTAAGTCAAGATGGACAAGACATGCATCGATGCAAGATTCACAAGTTCCATAAAAGAATGGGATTTAGGATATACCAAATCATACTTCTTCCCTCATATATAACTGGAATCAATTTCCCAGATACTTTGAATGTCAATTCAGTGAAAAGCTGAATATACCTGGAAGCAATATGAGACAGCACATGGTATCAGATAGTTAAAAAATATATAAATTTCAGCACCTAATAATGTTGTTCATCCTAGTTTTACTGATTCAGGTGAATCTTGAAGCACACCTTTTTGTACTGTAGTCACAGAAGAGATGGGCTACAACTGTCTGCAAAAGTCTTTATACACGTCTAAAAAGAGCCAGGCATGTGGAGCTGCAAGCTGTCATTGAAACTTAAATGTCTGTCAGGATACATACTAATATTGGCAACTATCCCTTCATTTTATGGGAGAAAAGGAAGAAGTATTTCTCCTTTTTTCATTTTTTTTCCTTTTTCTTTTTCTTTTTCTTTTTCTTTTTCTTTTTCTTTTTCTTTTTCTTTTTCTTTTTCTTTTTCTTTTTCTTTTTCTTTTTCTTTTTCTTTTTCTTTTTCTTTTTCTTTTTCTTCTTTTTAAAATATCAGAATTTCAGAATGTCCGTCCCCTGGTTTTGATCTGGAATATGTTTAAATATTTAAATATAAAATTTGCAAAGCACTAGTCACTGTCTAAATGTGAAATGTGTTGTGTGTTTAGTCTCCCCCTAATCTAATGACAAAGAGTATCATGGTAGGCATGTACCAATGTATTTATGACAGCATTCTACAGATAATGATCTCATGTATCCTTCTGATTGCACACTGTAAATGCTGCAGAGCAGGCAGTCCTGCAGATCAGCTCAAATTCCTTCAGCTCTATGTTCCCACAGTACATAATGGAGTGAACAAAATAAATGGTGTGAAACTACTAGTAGCTATGCTTGTGCAACATTTTCAAGCACAAAAAATCTGCAGATATTAATTTTTTGCTTTGGCACATACTCTGAAAACAACTGCCGAAACACAATTTGCCATACAGAAGAGTGTGAGATTGCAGCTTATTGAGGTTTGGGTATTAATGTGCTTGAGCAGCCCTTGGAACAATGGTGAGCTTTGCATAGTTAAGCAGAAAAGTTATCATTTGTCTTCAGAGAATACTTTGAATAGATACTTTGCATAACCTTTAGCTATCATGCTAAAAAGATTCCTGGGAATAAAGGACCTCCAGACTAACTATAGTCAGTCACAGCTATCTGAATTGTAGTTTTCAAATTAACTCATTTGGTAAGCTAAATGACATCCAAATTAATTAATTCAGTTCTATCTGAGAATTAGAATCAAGTAAGTCATGTAAATATTTATCTCTCTAAGTTGAAGTTGTTTATTATCTTAAGTCAGTGTCACACGTTTTCTCTAGGTTTAATAATAAAAGATTTTTAACAAAAAACAATGAATTCCTGTAAGATAGGTGAATTAAACTGCATCTATATCCACATAAATATAACTGCTTTAGCATTCCTGGATCCATCTGTACATACCACGGACCAACTGATTGTACACAAAAGCCATAAGGGGATAGACATCAGCATATTTTCCCATTTGATTTTCTGATTGTATTTATATATAAAATATACATGTATATATACAGTATGTATGTATATAGAAATATACACATTATAAATATACTATATATATATATATATATATATAATAAGAACTAACATTTACCTAAAAACTGGTTTTTAAAGGGTACCAAAGGTAGAAATTTGTGTATTCAACTTGCTGCCACTTAATATAAAGGGTATATTACACTTCAATTAGAAGGGATACTGGACTTGAATTGGTGTGACAATTCTGACAGGAAAAGCAGCAAAAACAACTAAAATATCCTTATTGATTGAATATTTTGTCAGATCTAGGTCAGTATATAGATACTGCTGATTTATATCTTATTTTGTGTTAGAGTCCCATTAAGAAATAATGTATGGGGTTAATATATGGATTTAATATGATTTAGAAATAGGGACACATTAAATATTAATATATATTTTAGTATTGGCTGCTTAGAATATATAAAAATATTAATTTATACATGTGAATATTAAAAGTGTGTGTTGGAAGTAGATATAAGTTCAACAAGAAAACACAATGAATTCTTGTTTAAGACTGGTTTCAGGCAGACTGCTCACTTACAGAACAGAAGAAGTGAGGTTCATTTTACTTTACTTTAGATGCCTAAAGCTCCTCTGATACTCTGGTGAATGGTGGATATCATGCAATAATCTTCCCATCCTTTCAATAGCTACCTAATGTCAACATCTAAGTATGATGATGTGAACCCCACCACAAAACCTATGGGAATTGAGTAAACTTACAAAGACCTCATTTAAGTAATGTAATGTTATTAATAATGGTGGCTGGAATCACATTTTGAAATAGACCACAATAAATTAACTTTCTAGAAGTAAACATTCATCTTTTGATGCAGAGAAATATTTTTGTAAGTTACATATTATAAAAGAGGGGTGTAGAGACAAAGAGGTAAAAAATAATTTAATAATAAGACACTGAGTAGCAAACTATTTTCTATGGCAAAAATGTGTTTGGGAAGAATGTCTTTATCCTCACTCATTTGTGGGGGATCAATCTTAACTAACTTTGTTACTAAACGGTGTTACTCATAATTAATTTACTGACTGACAGAAACCTTTTGAAGGTGATTCATTTGCTATATATTCAATTTTTAGGTGGTGAAAGCAGAGCTGGGTCCCGCTTAAGATTCTGGAATTGTCTTAACCAAGTAATGAAAATATATTGGTGCTGGCCTTTATTTTTTTTTTTTTAAAGCATTTTGAAATCAATGATGGAATTTTACCTAATATATAATCTGTGATGAAACTCTTGTTGACTTAATTCATTATTTTAGAATGCAAATGAATCTTCTTGTGGACAAAATAATAAGCATGGGTGTACATTTGAGCACATATTATCCTTAAACATTTTTTTTATTCTCCAGGACATGCAAGGTGCATACCCTTGTATAATAAATCTATTAAATAGCTGTTTTTACACCAGAATTGCATGCCAAATTCTGGCATAAAAACTTGGTTGGCTGGTTGGAGAGTAAGGGCGGTGGTGTCTGGCTGTTGCTTTGGTTTGCTTTGGTTTGTTTCTTTCTCAAGCTTCACATGAATATCTATTCCAGAATTCAAGCCTCTGACTAATATATTTTTGGATGGGGAGGTCTGCTGGAGCAGACACCTAAGACATGCAACTGGAAGACTACACTGAGTTGTTTGCAGAAGGTCTCACCCACTTCACAGTCTCAATCAGGTGGTTTGTATCAGGTGCTCACTGTGACCTCCTCCTCCTTGTTGGCATCTTCTCTGATCCTGTTCCATACATGCAAGCTGCTCCTTTGCATAGAACACAGTCACCCCACCTTGCCTCCTCCTCACATTTTTCCTAAAGGCTCTATGAACATTCATGAAAACTGCTCCAACGAGACCCTGTGATCCTCTGTGATGAGGCCATAACTGTGTAACTATTCATAGGTTCTCAGTTCCTTCTCTTTGTTTCTCATATTGGCACAACCCATATAGGGTTCTAGACATATCATATTTCCAAAGGGAGGTTGAGGCTTTTCCCTATAATTCTGTCTCTGGTGTGCTTTCTACAATCTCCCTCTCCCTCACTTATCTACAGGCATAGATTTCCAGTGTCTGAAGACCCTGAGGCTTAAATAACTTCTCACAAGGTTAGTAAGCCTTGTTGGGAAAGATACTCTACACCACTTTCCTTGGCAGTGTCTCCTCAAAGAGGTTCGCATAGTCACAGAAATTTGCAAAGGACACCTGCTGTACAACCAGAGGTAAGTTTGTAATTGCATCTCTCTCCTAGTTTGGCCTCTCCCCTTGACTGGCAGTACCAAGAACAGCATCTCCATGCTTATCCCCTACATAGTGACTATTTATTCAAGGTCTCCCCTGGCAGTGTCATCAGAGTCTGTGCAGATGAGCAGCAAGGAGGCCAAGGTGACATTTTGGCTCTTGCCTCTGTAGAGTGTCCACAAATATCCTACTGATTTATCCTTTGTCTGAACACTTGCTGTGCAGTACTCCTACTTCATTACTCAGCTCCACCAGCAAGTGTTTATATTAACTAGAGTGCTCCTCCTGAGGGGAGGCAGTCAACACCCCAGACTCTGCTGGCTTCTGGAACACAAGGCAGTACCTGCAGTCTGTGTCCTTCCCTAAGGTCTCCTGCTAGATTAAGACCTTTGACATGATGGGGTGCTCACAGCAAGCTTTACTCTATAGTTACAACCACTGACCTATCAACTTTTGCAGCACTGAACAGAACCTGCTGTTCCCCCCGGTAGATCAATTGAAATGGTAAATGCCTTATACGTGTGTGCCTGTCTTAGTTATATGGCTTTTGGTCACTGATGTTGACAGGTGTTAGTTCAATAAGAAGTTGGTCATGAGCCCCTTCCATTCCTGCATAAATTCCCACTCAGTAGGCAACTTTTCATAGTCTCTTTTGCCTCCCAGCTGCTGTAAATGCTGGGTTCTTAGCACTTCTGTGCTGTGTTCCCCTTCATCTCACACTGTGCTTGTCAGACAATGCATCTACAAAGACCCTCTGGTGAGAATGAAAATGTTCAACAGCTATCTGTAACACTTGTCTTTTGGTAATGGAAATGAATTAATATTTACAGGACTAAAATATTCAGAAAACATCAGAAGATTTTGTGCAGGGTACTGCTGTCATTGAAGTCAAAATTAAAACAAAACAAACAAACAAACAAACAAAATTCAATGAAAATCCACTCTGAATTTAATGGAAAAAGATCAAATCCTTTATGGACTCCCAGAACTGCATATTTACAGTTCTGAAGGAACTTGGTCTTAGGGCAGTCATTTTGTGTATATTTTTCCTCTTCAGACAAAAGGTTTCTGTTATGCTTTTGAAATAAACACAATCATCACTTTAATTTCACTTTAGCATCCATGGTAAAAAGCTTATTGGTAAAAAAAAAAAATAAGCATACAATAATTTACTTTATTAGCAGTCTAATATGCCTTCTGAGGGCCTTGAAATATAAAGTCATAGGATCATAGGATCATAAGATCATTCAGACTGGAATGCACTTTAGGATGTTCTAGTCTGATCTCCTGCTCAGAGTTACAACGGTGAAGTCAAGCCAGGCTGCTCAGAATGAACCCATTTGGGTCTTGAAACACCTCCCTGTGAAGGTGACAAAGGCTCTCTGGGCAACCTGTTCCACTGACTTCTTGTCC
>NC_085047.1:72688292-72809731 GCF_963662255.1 Cinclus cinclus
TGATTAATTGGGATATATTGAAAATTATGGGACCCAAGCATGATGTAATTCTGAAGGGCAAGGGTTGGATGTGATACAAAACAAGTGATGCACAGTGTAACAGCTTACCTCCTGCCCAGCTGGCTCCCGAGCACTAGAACTCCAGACAGCTTTACCTACAGTTTATGTACTGAGTATGACATAACATGGAATGGTATGGAATGTTGCTTTGGCCAGTTTGGGTCAGCTGTCCTAGGTAAGAGGTAGAACTTCCAACATATTTGTACGAGAACAATTCCTGATGGTTTTGTGGATTTGTTTTCGTAAATACCTATTTAGTTATTTAGCTCCCTCCTCTACAGTTAAGAGTAGACGATCTAACTCAGGGGCATGTTTTGCATAATGCTTTTGCATAAACACTCGAACTGAAGTCTAAGCCTTTTACTGAGACCTCACTGAGGATTCATCACTCAGGGATCTGTTGCTTGGAAAATACAAACAAGTAGAAAGTACCAAGCTACCATAAAAACATGTGATACTTAATTTTTAATATCAGTGTAAAATGATCAAATATTTTTGCCTTATCCAGTTCTTTGATACAAGAAAAAAAGGGCAACTTATTTGTTGCCTTTCTTAATTTTATAGTAAATATACTTTTTTCTCATATTTACACAAATTTTTGAGCCATGATATTTGTGTGAGTTTCTGTTAGGAACAAAATGTTGTATCAATACTGCAACTTCAAAACATAGCAACTATATGTAGCAACTAATACTATACCAAGTGTGTTTAATAAATGGTAAACTTACTGAATTAAAGGTTCTCAATACATTTAGAGGCACACAACTTCTGAGAGAGACAAGATAAAAGAGAAAAATGCATTTTTTTCCAGTTTTCCTTAATTCTTGACTTAATGTTGTGAGTCTTCTACTTAAATGCAAATACCTTTTCCATTTTGTGGCAGAAAAAAAGCAGATGGAATCATTTTGACCCATCTGCTTCTAACTACAGTGCAAAGAGAGAGAGACTGTAGCTCTGCCTTCAGCAGCAGTGTGAAATCCAAAATAATGACAGCCATCATTAGCTACAGCTAGACTGTACCTGCTTCTCATGCAAGTTTCCTGTTCCCTTGTCACTCTGCAGCCTCATAAGATGAAGACTTGTTCAGAGTCAGGATGATTCTTCAAAACAAACTTACCTGAAGATAAAGAGTTCGGTGTCCTTATCAGATCCTTCTAGCACTTAAGTAAGGTGTTTAAAGCCTAACAAATGATCAGGGAGAGGTTTTGGTCAATATAAAAATAGGCCATACAGAGTAATTTCTATGCTTCCAAAACACATAAGTAAAAGTCAGAAAAATATCATTGCTTTTTTGTTTGGTTTTTTGTTTGTTTTGCTGGGGAGAGTTTTATTTTCAATGTCTACATACCTTGCTTTTTTTTTGTTTCTGCCTCCTTACTGGTACATCACAGCCTCACATAGCTTTTCAGGGTATCACTGGTCTTAATTTGTAGGAGGGCTGATGTTCAGGTGTCTTTTTAAAAAGTCAACTAACCATTGTAGACATGAAGCTACATGTGTTAAGTGCACCTCCAGGAGAAAATGCATCAAAGGGAGCCATACATGCAGAAAAATACAGAGTATCCCATTCTTCCTCAGCTGTCTGTATGATAAGAGGTGGAAAACAACAGAATCAGGTTGTGCCAACTGATAGTCAGATGTCATGGGGAGATACCAGCCCCATGATCTGAACTGGCTGAAACTCTGCTTCATCCTTTACCAATTTACATTCAAATGTCAGAACAGAGGCAGACATACAATGTTTCACCATATGGCAGCAAATTTTCTAGTGTACTTGTAAATTATTTTTGAAAGCCTTCGTCTGCTTCACTTGAACTCTATTATTGTACATTTGGATTTTCATTTTTCAGTTTCTGTTTTCTTTTCCCTTTGATTTTGTTGGGTTTTGATTGTTTGTTTTGTTTTAAATTTTTGTTTGTTTGTTTGTTTGTTTGAGGGAGGTTATTTGGGATTTTTTGTTTTTTTCTTCCCCTTCTAGTATATTTTATATTCCTTCTACATCTTTTGGGGAGGTCTATCTTGTTAAATAATAAGTGAGGCTGAACAATGCACATTTAATAGCCTATGTTGCTGAAATGGTTCCATTTTGAAGCTGTCCTAAAATCCTTGAGAAAAGTCTAATATCAAGTGCAGTAGCCCTAAACACTGTACATGAGAACCAGTTGGCAGCACTTGATCTCCAACAAAACCTCAGTGCATGGCCATCTTATTTACAAATAAAATCATAGTGGTTTAGACACATTTACTCATCTGAATTATTTGGTTTTTGGAAATCTTAATTTAAAATCCTTCTTAAGATAGTTATTTCTCCTCGTTAAACTTTCCTATATCTCTTGAATATTTTGTGTCGCTGCCATCAGAGTCCTATCTTTCTCATTATGTAAATCAAGTATATCAGCCTTTCATCTTCTGTTTCTAACTTTACTTTTCTAGCTTGCTATCAGATTTTTGAATCATCATTTTCCCCTTGCCCATCTCTATATTGACAACCCCTCCTACACCATTATGCATTCTTTCCTCACAAACTATTTCCCTTATTTTTAGGCTTGCTCCTCCATATTGACAATATGGAATAAAAAGTCTCAGTCACTTCACTAATTAAATAGGAAATAACAATCTGTCCTTGCACTGCAGTTCCAGTGGTACATTAAAACTCAGTGATGAAGAATGTCTTTTCTGGCCTATCTCCAATTCAGAAAGATTACTGGGTATGAACAGAAATGGCTGAATAGAGAGAAGATGGCAGAGACAGACCTAAATGAAAACGTTTAATAAACTGACACTAATATTCTCCCTGACAGTCCTAGACAAGGGAATAAAGCTTTAAGTCTGAATGCCTACCACAGTTAATGTAATCAATGCTCCAGTCACTGACATTTGTGAGAGTTCATTATGTGGTAATAGGAGAATTTACTTATATAAGAGTTACAAGATTGGAAAATGTCCTTCCTGAGTGCTTGAAATTTAACCCTGACTTGTTTAAAGGCCTTACAAGTGTTTGAACTTACTTAGAAACATAACTGTTCTAATTTCCTGATTCAAATTCACAATGAAATAGAAGTATTTAGCAAAATAAATTTTACTGAGTTGATGCAGTTTAATGTTGATGCAAATTAAACTGATTCTTGAAGAATTTTGAAAAGAGGGCAGGTAGAACTAATTATTTAAAGAAACCCAAACAATACCAAAAAACATCACAAGGAGATAAAGTATATGTATATATATATTTTCATTTGTGCAAGAAAACCCACATACCCATGTGTATATAACATAAAACATAAGCAAGTAAATAAAATGAAGGTATAACATAATTTTTGTCTTAATGCAGGCATTCAAAATTTTATTGCTATTATTTGTCATGGGTTTAATGCCAATAGCCATGCCTTCTAGCATTTAATTATTTACATTTAAACAGATTTCTTGTGCCACCAGACCATGAACAAACACTTAAATAGCTTTGAAAGCAGGGCTTTTCCTCATGGCATTATATTGCTGAGAACTTCAAAAACACAGTATCTGAGAGGCAAGTTCAAGGTTTTCTGCATACTTATATACTAACCTCTAAATTGACACTGTATTCATCCCATTCTCTGCCTGTATAGGATGGTATAGCCAACAAAACCCCAAGATTTTTAAAACATGTAATGTGGAAGAAATTTTAACTATAAAGGCTTTTATGAGGCATTTAGTTGTGGGGTTTTTTTCTGTTTGTTTGTTTTTATACATAGAAAATGCAGAGCGAAATAAATTTACTTTTTTAAGCCTTCAGTTAGAGCAACTATATAGAATTGTCATGATCACTAAATACAAAGGACAGAAATTTCAATATGCTTTACTAAGCAATGCAAAAATTATTTTAACAGCTGCAAGTGAATTGGTTACTCTCGGGCAATTCTGGAGAGTGCAGAGACTCTTTACTACTGGGCTTTTCTCTGCTGGGAGAAGATTCCTAAAAATTTCTAAGTAAATGAACATAGAGTGGACATGGCATGCTTCCTTAATTTCCTCTTCTCTTCCACCATCACAGATATTCCCTACTGGATAAGCAATATGTGTTGAATAAATACACTGCAGAAGACCTGCTCATGCATGTTTAAACTTGATGTGTGCACATGGATGAGTGTTTGAGTAGACCCACAAGCTCTAAATCAATCCTACCAAATAGCATCTGTGTGGTGTACTCCTTTAATTAGTTCCTTTTTCATTAGGCAGCTCTTCAGTACTCCATCTAAGGAACATTGACCTCAACATCCTATCTATCTTAAGACAGTTACATTCCCCAAACAGATTGTCAGATTATTTTGCCACTAAATTCAATTTTACAGTTTACCACAAGCAAAGGACAACAAAAGGGAATTTAAATGTGCAGCACTACTCTGTTTTAAATCTATAGTCCCAAATACTTGAAATTGTCAGCAAATTGTTTTCTTTAAGAACAGGGATCAATTAATGAACTGTATAAGAACAAGAAAAATGATAGCAGAGGATTTCTTTTCTGAATTTTCAAGGTGGTATGCACTCCAGCTAATTTAAATGCTGAATTTCTATCTGTGTACTTATTTTTGTGGAGAAAGAAAGGTATAATAAGGAAGTGCATACTATTAGCTGTACTGCCAATGAAGGAAGAACAAAAAGGGAAATCAATGTTTGTCTGCCTAATCTTAGGTCTTAGGTCAATTTGGACTCTGTTTGAACAGCTCCAACCAGCCTTCTCCAAACAATACTCAGACAGGTTCCTAGAATTATTCCATTTTCAGAATGCTGTGGCATGAAGCCAACATACAAGTAAATTGCCTTAAAATTCTAAATTGTTTCAGATGTCTAAACTGGAAAAAATCCCCACCCAACCACCACAAAAAGACATAACTGGGGAAAAAGGAGCGCCACCCAACCAAAGAGAATGTCAAATGACACAGTAATGATAAAGACAACTTCCTCTCGGGGAAAATTGGCAACAACAATAATAGCTTGTTCGCCAATTTTAAAACAGGGATTATTGGAAAGCAATTAATGGTTTGGGTTTATTTATTACTGTAGTAAGTAATTATTGTTCAGTGTATGAGGGACAGCAGACATCTTTCAAGGGCTACACCTGACTTAGACTGAGACCATTTCCCTCTGTTAGCCTGTCTTTATTGTCTATATGCAGGATTAATTACTTGCTGCAGGTATCTAAACTTTTAGGTGTAAGAAGGATGCCTGAAGCTGGGGGCATTGACTCACATAGCCTGTTTTTGCTTTAATTTAAAACAATTACTAAAATCACCTGAAATTATGAATACTAATTCATCTTGCAGCACTTACATTTGAATCCAATTTATTTTTCTCCATAGAAAACTTTCTGTATGCCTTGTAGTTTTCTGTCAATAAGAGTAAATTATAAAATTAGATGTTATTCCCAGAAGAACTAATAAGATCGCTCTCAGAATCTCTTCCATATTAGTCACCTAAGCCTGTTAGGTGTGACTTCATGTTGCAGATTTTTCCAGCATAGTGAAAAGCAAGGTGACTAGTCATCAGTGCTTGATCAGCCACGGGGACTATGATTAATGCAGCATCCTCCTCTGTTCAGGGCTGTTTATACCCACCAAGCTCTAGGACCAGTGGATTAGGACAGCCAAGTCAAGAACCCTGTCTACATTCACTGAAGTCCCATCAGAACACAGGGGTGGAATGTCCTTTAGAGTCAGTGCTGCTTCTCTAAGTCCTTACCAGAGTCTGGTTATTCCTATGTCATCACTAAATATCTCTTATTATTCTTATTATTCATTAGAAAAGTGAAAATACTTAGGCATCAGACTAAATAATGTTACAGTCTAATGTAACCGCTTTACAACTTAGATTTCAGGCGCGTGATTTATTAATTTCCTTATGTTTTCTACAAGACTTTAGATCTCTATTTGTTTGGAA
Organism: Cinclus cinclus; assembly: GCF_963662255.1. NCBI lineage: Eukaryota > Metazoa > Chordata > Aves > Passeriformes > Cinclidae > Cinclus > Cinclus cinclus. The sequence goes on from NC_085047.1 coordinate 72,694,263, forward strand.
ACAACTTCCATATCTAATCTATTACTTTATTTCATATTTCTAGACATATACCTTCCATTCTACCTAATGGAAGAAAGAGGCACTGATTCACCAAGATCAGAAAACCACTTTGTATTTAAGGATCCTCGCATTCCCCATAAACCTTTGCCAGTGAGATGCTTTCAGCAATGTAAAATTAGTCCAGCTTTCCTAATTATCAGGTTTTTTTGTAGCAATTGCTTCTGCTGTCCAGGGCCTCTCTGACCAACTCACAGGTTTCAGATGTTCTTTGCACAGAACAGGATTTTCACCAGGGACTTCTTGGTGGGCATCTCAAGATGCATCCTTGGGTATCTTGTTTGTGCCCCCACTTACCCTAATACTGCTTCTCTGTTCTCCTGAAGTAATCCATCAATATGTTGATATGTGTTCTACAGCCTTGTTAGGTGGGGGATACCAAATGAAACTTTAACTTATTTTTTTTCTATCATAACTTAAAATTTAATTATGTGTTCCATTAGCTCTCATTTAAAAATGTTTTATTTATTCTATTCCTGTGCATTTACTTATGCATAGGTATATGGATACTTCTCTGGAAATTTGGAGGTAAGATACCTCTTATTTGCCTTGGTAGAATGTGTCCCAGTATTTCTGAAGTGGGTTAGTTGGATGTCTTGAATATATGAATCAATCACTATGCTTTTATCCAGAAAGAGATTTAGAATTGTGAGATTGAGGTTGATGAAGGCTGAGGGCAAGTCCCAGCACTTGTCTTGCAAGTTTAAATGAAGAAGAAAATTGAAGTTTGGTCCCTTTTTCTAAACTTTCAAGAAGTTCTAAATACGTGTCTAATGGGTGACAGTAATTTCTGCAGAACTTCAAATTCTATTTTCAGTCAAATGTATGTGACAAAACTGTCCATTTCCTCCAACTTTACAACAGCTTATATCATTTTGTAGTTAGAATGACATGTAAGCTCATGGTATAAAGTATTAAAATTTCTCATTAATAATTTCACCATTACAGAGAGTTTGTCTTTCTAAACAGACATACACAGTTACATACACATGTCTAAATGCTGCTTATAACACTCAAAATGGGAGCACAGCTGCACAAGGGAAGACCTCTGATATCCATCCAACCAGAAGTTTAAATTGGACAAGCATGCACATGTCTTCTTTTGTCCTTGTAGGTCATGTAAATTATGGGTTTGCACTGTTCTTTCCTGACTTTGGTATGAAAATTAGTAAGAAATTAATGTTATCTTGTAATTCTGACATAATTGCTTCTTAGAAACTGGATGTTATTCCTTGCACTTTTTATAACAGTATTTCTCATCAGTCCATCTGAATGTTTTTGACATCATGACCAGTTTGCTCTGAAAGAAAAGATGTATAATTTAGTGGCATATGGTTGATAACTGCACAAACAACACAGCAGAAGATATCCAGGCTAAGCTTACATGCAATCTAAAAAACTGTTTTCTAAAAGCTATACACCATCAAGATGCTGAAACTAGTAGATAAGAAAAATGTATTAAATTCTACCTGAAAGGGACCTACAATAATTATGATGTGGTGAAGTATCCCTCAATATTCACTACTGTTGCTCTGTAATGAGCAGAGTCTAGTAATATTGTTTGAGAAGTTCAGTTCACACTGCAAGTCATCACCACCTAAAGCAGATTGCTACATTTGTTCCAACTCAGTGGCTTCATCAAGGCCTTTGACACTGTCCCCTATAATGCACTCCTGTAAAAGAGCTCAGCCCACGGCTTGGACCAGTGCACTCTTCATTGGGTTAAGAACAGTTTGCATGGCTGGGCCCACCCAGTGGTGGTGAATGGTGCCACATCCAGTTTGAGACCAGTCAGGAGTGGTATTCTCCATGGATCAGTGTTGGGCCTAGTTCTGTTTAATATCTTCCTTGGTATTGGTGAGTCTGGATAGCAAATTCACAGACTACAAGTGGGATCAAAGTATTGATCTGCTGGAGGGTAAGAAGGTCCTGCAGAGGAACATGGACAGGTTGCATTGATGAGCTGAGTGCAATGGTATCAGGTTCAACAATGTCGAATCCTGGCTCCTGTGTTTTAGTCACAAAAGCCTCAGGAAGTGCCACAGTCTGAAGGATGACTGGTTGGATATTTTCCCAGAAGACAAGGACCTGTAGGTGCTGATATACCTGAACATGATCTAGAAGTCATTGAATGTGATCAAGAAGTGTGCCCAGGTGGCCAAGAAGGCAAATGACACCCTGCCTCTATTAGCAATAGTGTGGCCAGCAGGACCAGGGAAGTAGTCATCCTTCTGTACTCAGCGCTGGTGAGGGCAGATATTGAATGTTGTGTCCAGTTTTGAATCTCTCAATTCAGGATGGACATTGAGGTGCTAGAGCAGGTCCAGGAAAGGACAACAAAGCTGGTGAAGGATATGGAGCACATGGTTTATGAGAAGGTGCTGAGGGAGATGGGGAAGAGAAGAGAGAAGAGGAGAGGAGAGGAGAGAGAGGAGAGAGGAGAAGAAGGAGAGGCTCAGGGGTGACCTTATCACTCTCTACAATTAGCTGAAATGTAGTGCCATGGACTGGTTGATATGTTGCTTAGTCATAGGTTTCAAAGATCTTTTCCAACCTAATTAATTGTGTGATTCTGTAACTCAAAGCTAGACCTACCTTATCTGGCATAGTTGGTTTGGGCAACCTGTTCAAATTCAGACATGTAAAAAGAAGTGAAACTATTCCCATCCTCACTGAAGAGTTTTGTGAGTATTTAGCATCAAAATCAGAATCTTCTGAATTTAATAAAACAAATGTTATATCTGGATGATAATACGTGCTCTGTCTGTAGCTATTTGATATCTAATTGTGAAGTCTTTCAGTGATAAAGTGAAAGTTATGAAAAATGAATATAATGAAAAGAAGTGACTAAAGTTAAAAACTGTCACCCAAATTAGTCCTGTTGCAAAAGGTTGTAATCAGCCTTACAAACATTTTCTTCTAGTAAACACTGCCTCATATAGTTGAGTCTCCCTCACCCATTTTAAGTCTTCGCATTTTTATATGGTTCTTCAGACTATATTTTATTAAACAGATACATGTGCTATGAGAAAAGATTGCTTTAATTCATTATAACAGCTACAGCTCTTGAAGTTACAAACATGCACTTAATTTTTATTTACTGTACTCTTTGTCTTTGTTTTCCTATTTGTAGGTAGAGCTCCTAAGGTCTCTGTGCAGCAGAGAGACTGACTTATTTAGTCAGACAAAATGCATGGTGATGGATGTGGTAAAGTTGACTCTTAACCACATTTTAACCCCATTTTAACCCCATTTTAAAGTCTGCCTGATTTGTTTCACACAGTCAGGGAAATCAATATGATAATAACAAAAAGGGAATTGACATAATTTGTCATTGTAAGATTGAGCTCAATACACTTTCAAGTAACAACTTAATATTTTTCCCTCCAGCACTTGCAGTACAGCATTTTTCTTGATATAAGCATACTACACTGAAGTCTTAATACAATGACTTAAGAAGTTCTAAACCCAGCATAGACAAGGATTTGCCTAAGGAGAAAAAGTGTATTTTGGCTTGTTTTCTTTGACTCCTGGCCATGCCTAAGATTGCAAGATATGTCAGCTAAGATAATCACCAAATAAAAATAAGTAACACTCTTCATATCCCTCAGTGACAGCTGTCAAGAGACTCTCTAAGAACCAGAAAACCACTGAAATGAAAAGAAAATGTTTTCAAGGTCTGTTTGAAAGATATTTCAGATTACTCTCTGCATTTTGATTACAAGGCAGCAAAAAGAACCACCATTTTTATCAGAAATAGATTTTTTAAAATAAATATTGAAAATCAAAACCACAACACAAATAAAAGCAAATAATATAAATAAAACTAAACAAAAATAAGAAAAATCTGTAGCTACTGTGCCCACAAAAACTAGTTGATTCTTCCAGAATCATGCTGTCTATGCAATTTATAATTCTGGCATGAAATTCACCTGTCATCACTTGCCAGGTTTCGAGTAAATATGTAGACAAAAGGCAGTAAACAATTTTGTAACCGAAGTAATCAGATGAAGAGAGGTAAGGTGCATTTAACTCAAAAGAATAAACTTTTGAATAGGTTTGGGGTTTTTTGCAGTGCTATTGCAGTGCAATACAAGATTATTTGAAAACTTGATTTTCTATCTGTCTCCATGAAACGTGTAAACATTTTATTTAGTTGTATATAATTTACACTATGTTAAGTATGTTTCATACTAATAAGTATGAGAAGCAAGTTGCTGGAAAGCAGGAAGGATAGATTTTTATAAGCTTACAGGCCATGCCTAAAAGGATAAAATTACTGTTGATATAGAATATTGATTCTTCATTAGGTTCATGCACAGCCTAAAGTTCTTTCCAGATGAAATCAGCAAGGAGAATAAGAGATAAAGCTAACAAAAGAGGAACAGTTTGTTCAATTCATCCACTGCAAAAATTACAAGTACAAAGGTCCTGGCCTTCAAGACCAGACTAGTTTTTTACCATCTTTAGTGGTGTCACCATTTTCTATAAGCTTTAGCTATTGAATGTGAAAAAATTTCAAAGCTAGATTGTATATACATTGTGAAAATACTTGACAAAATTAAAGAAAGAAAGTACACATGAAGGATAAAAAGTGTGCTTCATCATAAACATATATGCTAATGCCAACTATTATCAAGGCTGATATTTGGAGCAATATTAAGCTAGGTGGAGTCTTCAGAGCATATCTTTTGGGCTTTGCTAACTGGAGGTTTAGTTATTTTTGTCTAATTTTAAAAATTATTTAACTAACACTTCCTTAATTAATTACTTATATGCTTACAAAGAGCAACATAAAAGGTACAATAGTTGACACCAAATTTAGCATGCTCTTCACCTCATCAGAATATATTCTACAGGTATTTATAATGTTATGTCACATTCTTGTAGTGCCATAAAGACATAAATTAGTTAAATTTGCAAATAATTAAGTGGTGAATTACAAATAACTTGGAATAGCAGTCTTTCCCAACTGAATTCTATACTTGCCTGTATACTCAGCTATAGGCAGAATGCAATTATGCAAATAGAAGATTTCTGGTCTTCAGTTCCAGAAGTATGAGAGTTTCCCTGTTACACCCGTTTTATCTGCCTGTGAAGAAAACTCGAATGAGACTTAAGAGAGCTCTAGGTGCAAATATTTCAAGAACTAAATAGTATTTTAGGTATATACTTCAAAGCAAAATAAATAATAGTGTCGATGGTCTGGACTGCATTTACCCCAATAACTAGATGTTAATCAAATATATGGGGAGCTTACACACCTCCTAACCTAGAGACATCTAAATATAATTCTTTTACTCTCAGAATTATTTCTCCCTTAGATTTATCCATCCCCAACTCTCTGTTACTTTCACATGTAATGCATTCATTTCCTAGGAATCACTATATTCCCCCTCCAGGATAAAAGAAGATGTAATTTACCAATCAGATGTAGACACCTACATGACGAATATCTTTACTTGAGTTAATCACCACAGGCTCCCTTAGCAATCCCTGAGAAAAGCTATTGTAAAATTTAGTTAATCTCATTCTCATATAGACACCTCAATATAATTCAGTTACTTCTGTATAGATGTCTAATGACATTAAATGTTCTCTATGATATCCCATCTGAGCTTTAGCTGCCAATTAAGTAACTCATTTGTCTTGGTTTCTTTACCTGTAAACCCTGTGTGGACGTCAGAAGTCTCCTAGGGGATCTCAAATGGTAGCTGACATCAATTCTGAAATAGCAGAATTAACTTGCTAAAAGAAGTCATGTTTGTCACACAATTGCCTGCCATTTTCCATGGACTCTGATGGGCACAAAGGACGATTTTTCACTTGTCAGTTTCTACAATGTAGGCATTTGATTTTGACATTTAAATTTAAAGTTAATAATTTTTTTCAAGTTCTAGTAATCTCTACAGGCAAAAATCTTTCTTCGTTTCAAGACATAGATTATCTAATGATTATCTCAAAATGAGACTGACAGGACCTTTATTTGGGGCTCTTTAACTTACTGAGCAAATTGTGCCTGCTCTACTTTAGTTCTATCTATGGGACTTTCATCTGTTTAGATTGCTATCACAGTGGGTATGGCTGTATCAGAAGCAGATGTGCCATTTGATGTGAATGTGTTGCTCCTAAAACAAAATAGTTCATCACATTCAGTTTAGATTCTTAGCTCTCACTGTCCATATAAATTCTATGTCCTGAGGATTACAGGTAGCTCTACATTCATGGGTATTAATACAAATTTAGAGGGAGAATAGAAATATAATTTCTTAAATGCAGATCTTACTTATCAAGGTCCCCAAAAGACAGAATTTCCAAGAAAGGAAGGATCTTTCTGCTTTCTTTTGTTATTGAAGTTCTACTCCTACTGAAGTTCTACTATGAGTATTTCTAATTTCACAGAGAGCTTTTTCTTAAGTTTACAGCCCACAGTTTATCTGTTGACTTTATGATACCAGCACAGAAATTAAGCATTATGCATCTTGTTAAAAGCAGTTGAACATATCTGAGAAACTGTGAGAAAGAGATTGTAAGTAAAACTTATCACAGGAAATTTGGCTTCTTCACTTGATTGTTATTTCTGAGCATGAATGTTCTTTTGCTATGAAAATGACACTAGTAAAATAAAAAAAGGTACTTCAAATACAAGCATGAATTGGAGTTACATCAAACTGAAGAGACTGGAAATGAAATAATTAGTTTACTATCCATCTGCCTTACCAAAACCTAAATGAAACTGGAATAATTAGAGCTTTATGAGGCGGTGAAGCTTTATCATTCAGTTGGTTTCTTGTAGTGATTTAGAGGAAGATTTACAAAAGAAAATTAAGACTATGCTAACCGCTAGAAGCAGATTCTGATGATGTGTAAGAGATATGAATAGTAACAATGATATAATAAAGATGGCTACTGGAAATTTTCATTGGCATATAGACAGTCAAATTCAGAGATTGCTGTTGAAACATGGAAGTGGGAATTTTGTCATTGTCTAGGTATGTATGGGAAAATAGACGTTTATGCGTGTATATATAAAGCTATTCAAAATTAAGTAAACATCTTTGAATTCACATTGAAAATAATTTTTCTAATGTATAAGCATTCCATATACATTCTGTTTTATTCTGTTCCATAAACATTCTCTTTTACAAAGTGTGAAATCAGTCTTATAAATGTAGTTAATGTAGCCTAAAATTCTAACCCAAGCATCCAGCTGACAGGTTTCAGTGTTGAGAGTCAAAATTGGCCCTCATTATGCTCAGTATTTCTTAATAATAGTTCAGAATTGCAGGATTTAATAATACTTTTAGGATAGTAAGTTAATTCTTTCATTTTAAACCAGAGGAGAGTGAAATATTAAATACTTTGCTTTGGAAAAAAAAGAACAAACCAAAAACAAGCCACAAGGCTTACAGTAATTTCTTCTGGTTTTTTGCTGGTCATCTGCCCTATTTCCATTGAGAACTGTTTGTTTCCTTTCCATTTATGCTGTATTAATTAAACACAATCAGCAGTTGTTGACTTTTCCTTTTTCTGATGAGATTTTCTTAAAGAGACTCGGAATAAGATGCAAGCACTTCAAAGGAACTGAAAGCAACACAGTTCACCATATCTTTCTTTGTAGTGTTGAAATTGCCTTTTTTTCAATAAGAAGGAAAAGGAGTAGCTTTAGCATTTCTCATTTGCAGCATTCATAAGCATTCCCACCTGACTGTGATATGAATATGTTGGTAGAATCTTCAGAAGGAAATGACACTATTAAACAAGTAGGTAAAATGTAAGGGTGAAATCAGAATAGTCATAAGGGAATTTGACAGCAGGGAACTTGATTTTTCCATTCTCATTCAAGATCAATACCATGCTATTTGTGAGGGACTTAACTGATTTACTTGGGCTCCTTTCTGGCTTCTGCTCTGAAGGCAGAAATGTGGTGGAACTAGGCCCAGAATAAATTATTATATCATTCCTATTTCCACAAATAATTACATTTCAAAGAACATTAATACAAGTCATATTGATGCCAAAAATATATCCTCTAATACTCATAGATTCAGTGATACAAATAAACTTGTAGTGGATCTTCAAAGAGTGATGCATGAGACATGAGATCTACATGAAGTGCAAAGAATAACATGCAGGCTAGACCTACTGCAGGTTCTTTTTAGTAGTTCAAAGTTAGTCAGACAGTTTGGAATTGGTCAAGTATATTCACCTGTTGAATTATCTGAAAGAATCATAGAATCCTTCAGGTTGGAAAAGACCACCTATTAAACAGACATCACCTTGTGCCTAAGGACCACCTCTACCCATTTTTTAAATACTTCCAGAGATGGTGACTTAACTCACCTGAGTAGCCCATGCCAGAAGACAACCCTTGCAGAGAAGAAATTATTCCTAACATCCCATCTAAACTTCCCCTGGAACAACTTGAGGCCATTGCCTCTTGCCTTATCACTTGTTACTTGGGAATAGAGACCAACCCCCACCTGGCTTCAGTTTCATTTCAGTTTCATTGGAAGAAAAACAGTGACAATACAAACTCTTTTTAACCTTACTTGTGTAATTTAACAGCCTGGCATTTCCATTTGAGGGAAAGACATTGCTGATTTCAGACACAAACACATATTTAAGCAAATCTGGAAAGAGTTCTGAAAAGCCTTTTCACTCAGAGTTTGGAAAAAATGAAATATCGACATATATTGAGGGTAAGTACATCAATGAGAATCTAAATGTTATTATGAGCATACTAATGGTGTGCTTAACTATTTGGTATTTTTCCTGTTTGGTGGGAAGTCATTGGCAACTGTACAAGATGAATTCCAGTAATGCAAAATCATGTGTGCTACTGCACTCTTTCTAACTCACATTTTTTGCTTTACACTTATATACATGAGGCCTTGTATTATGCTATCCACAATCCTCCTTTTTCCTTACTGCTATTTTTCTGGCCTCAGGAGAAAGCCTGAGACAACTAAAAATATAGGTTTTTGTTTTCTCATTACAATATCATTTTAATAAGGGTGACTACTGAATAATGAATTCCAGTTGGGCTGAAACTTTTAGTTCTTCTCCTCCAGTAAGGACATTAAAACAGAATGAAACAATAATGCATAAAATCCAGGCTCCTCCTTGTTCATTTTATCAAGTGTTTTTAATGCATTTTTCCCAGTGTCATGAGTCATAAATGCTGTCTGGATTGAGACACTTCTAGAAAGAAGTAAGATCATTCCAAAACACAAATAAGATAAATAATATGGATCTTGGAATTGCAGCTCCTTTCTCTCTCTCCCTATGATATGAGCAGCCAGAAACGCAATCTTGTTAGTAGGGGAAGATTACCAACCAGAAGAAAATGCCTTCTGAAATACTGATGAAGAAATTGCCTGCCAGCCCAGAAACTGTGAGCATAGGAACTGGAGCTGGGAACCAGAAACATGCTTAAAAAAAAAAAAAGTAACCCAGCATCTTTGAAGTACAGCTAAGTGCCTAGAAATTGACAAGCTATTTGTAAAAGCAAGGAACTGTAATGATGACAAATAGTTTTAAAGTAATTTTAAAAAATTGATTCATAATAAGGGGTAAAACATCCTGAGAGAGTAAGGATCACTACCTACTCTTGGCTGTTTTAGCTCCAAGAACAGGAAAACAATTTTTTAAAAAATGGGTCTGAAAGAATAGAAAGCATCATTATCATAATTTAGCTGCCCCAGGTGAAGTATAGAAATTAACAGCATAAATTGGCTGCTCTAAATGGTGATGTTCTGATGTTTTATGCTTTGTTATGTCTTTTTGATTAAAAAAGGACTTAATTTTTATCCAAAATGGAACCTCTCTTTCTGAGACCTTCCTGTGCTGTACATACTGTTACTTCCTTAAACAGGCCTATTTATCTGTGCAAGCCTTTTATGAGACCTTGGACTCTCATGGGGCACACCTGAGTGACTCCAGAATCTGTGACTTGGATCATCTTTAAAGTGCAACTGATGTTTGTTATTTTCCTGGGTTCCCTCTGGGCCCACTTCTGAGGGCAGTTTGATTTGCCCTCCTGTTTTAGAGTGGTTGGGTCTTTCTTAGAGGATAAAGCCTCCATGTCTTTATGTATTACAGTATAAAGAAAGATATGTAATGCACACTTATAAGTTGGATAACCCTTCATGACATCACACAATAAACAATAATTGCTTTTAGAGAAGCATTTTCCCTTGTTGGTTATTGAACACCCTGCTTGTTAAGACTGAAGAAGTATAAAGGTGAAAATTCCATAGAAGTGTAAAATATTTTCCCCTCTACTCCTTTCAAATTATTATGTGCAGGATCAGAACAGTATGTGTCTTTATGGCACCTCCAGAGGCCAAAATTAAAGAGCAGAGGAAAAATTTTTGTCACTGGATTTTTTGTTCCGGGCTTTCAGTGGTGTTCTATGCCTAATATTCTATGCTCATTTTTCATATTATATTTAGTGGAAATATACATCTTGAATTAAGAAGTAACATTCTGTTCTAGAATGGAAGGCTGCATTTAACCACCATTTATTTATATTTATTTATATGTTTTCCTTAGTGCCCCCAAGATAAGAACAGGTAAATAAGACTAACAAGAATACTTTAAAAGCCAAGTACACAATTGCCATCCTGAGTCAGGGTACACATTGCTGTCATCAGACATCCTATCATTCATCACCAGCCTTTGAAAGATGCTAGATCACTGTTTTCTTAGAAAAGCACATGACTCAACTCTGTGTCTATATGTATATGTATATACAGAAACAGAATGTGAGCAATTTACAAATTTTACCTCTGTGTAGAGAGAGATGTATCAGTAACATATTTGCAAACAAACATCAAAATTTATTCTCTGAACTATTATTCATTTCTTTTGTGAAGTGTGAGAACTATATCTAAAGTCTATATCATTTTCTTTTGATTAATTTTCTCTTAGAGAAGCAAAATGAAGCCTTTGGTGTGACAAATTGATGTTTATTTTGACCAATTTTATAATGCCTTTAAAGGTGAATTTTGGAAAAAAAATAATTTGTTTTTCTGATTAAAATCAAGAATTACAGCCCTTAAAATTATTAAAGACGCTACTTTTCTTAGCAAAATAGCAGTTCAGTAACATAAGCATCACTACAAGAACTAAGGATGTGGTATGGGTTTCTAGTACTCAGGCCATCATTGAGTCACAGAAAAAAGAACAGGACAAATTTGGAGTGACATTGTCCTGCATTTTTCTGCTGCTTTTACTTTTTTAAAAATATTACTTTGCAAACTGCCTCTCTAATACCTAAAGATTGCTTCTGCTGTTGTTTTGGGGGTTTTTGTCCTTTTCTGTGGCTAAGATGACCTTTTGTTAATCATAAACTTCTTGGTTTCCTGTCACACTATCTTTGGACTTCTTAAATAGAAACAAGAGCTCTATTTTCTGGGTAGCTGCTGAGAAAATAATGTCAAGGCAACTGTGGTTTTGGGAAGATTTCTGAAGTGTTTCTGAAACTAAAAGTAATGAGACTGTGGAATGCCATTACCCTGGAAGGTGTCAGACATAAGCTCTGCACTAAATCTGACTCAATAATAGGTTTTGAACTTCGTGAGAAGCTTTCTAAAATCTGGGTTTATTCCAAAAAAAGGCTGAAATTAAATAGCTAGCAAACAAAGAAACATAACATTTCTCATGGACTAAGCTGGAGCTGTCCCACAAAACCAGCATTCCCAGGCTAGTATTCAGAAGATCAAAGGTAAATGGCACAGTGCAGTACAGTCCAGCTGGGAAAGAACTATAGAGCATCCACTTCATAGCATGATCAGACTGACCTACCTCATGGCTGTCAAGAGTATTTTCAGGCTGCCCTAAAAAGCCTTCAGTCTTAGAGAATCATAATATTCTCTGGGCAACCTTTCCAACTTTCCTGAAGTCCAATCAAAATCTCCATTGTAACACTTAAGCCTCTTATTCATCCTGGAAGTGAAGATTGATTACATCTGTGTGAAGACAAGAAAATCAGAGACATTATTATCTTGACTGTATGCATTGTTTTATATATTTTCATTACAGTCCCCAGTTATCACCATTAATATAGAGGTTGATATCCAATATTTATATAGGGTTATGGGGGTTTGGTTTGGAATTTTTTGTTTGTTTGTTTGTTTGTTTGTTTTGCTGGGTTTTGGTTGATTTGGTTCTGTTTGTCCTTCCTTCCTTCCTGCCTTCCTTCATCTCATTTCGAACAGTGTCTATGTAGATCATAGAATGAAACTTCTTGCTGAAATTTTATTGAAGATGGTTATCAATTAAACTATTTTTACACGTTTATATTACTTTTTTTCTCCCAAGCCACATAAAAAAAATAAACTCTTTAAAATTGGTTACAGTAAGATGCACATTTTCCTGCTAAAACTATTTGATAGCACAATGTTTATCAAGCAATGTGAAGTTATTTTGAGATACTTAATCTTGCTGAAAGACAAAAAGTAGCTCTTATATGTAATCAAAGTCAAGATTTAATTTGTGGTAGAAATGAAATAATGAATCTAATCTTCATTAGTCTAGATCTAGTTGTTACCAGAAAAAAGAATGCAGACAAAATCACTGTGCACACACTTTTCAGATTCAGCCGCTATTCCAAGTATTATGCTCACCCTCCCAATGCTCCTCTGACCCTGAGGTTGGTGTTTTCATTCTGCTCTGTATGGGTCTGGAGCAGGCAAGGAGGTTGGCTGTGACTTTTGGACTTCTATGTACTTTACAGGTGTTCTTTACAGAAAGGACTACAATATTCGTGTTGATGGGTCTCCCTACCTCTATCTAAGGGACCTGTTAAGGTAATGTTGACGCATTTAATAACACACTTTAGCAACAATTTTCTTTCTTCATTGGTCTGAAGCTCCATGTTACATCCATATGTATCCACATGCTCTAGATGTGGGGTTTTTTCCCTTATTACCCCAAAAACCAGCATTGTCCAGCTCCATGCCAGAATTTCTTTCACTGACTATGGGTGAATTTTCACCATTGCATTGTCTCCAGTGCCCTGTCTGCTCCCTATCTCTTAGAACCCCTGTGCCTGAACTCCTCTGCACCATGTCCTGTGTACTCACTTCTCCAGGGCACTGCTGTCCTATCATACATGTATTTCTCCATTTTATGGCATTGTATTAAAGCTGTGTATCTTTTTCAGAATAAATACTTACTGCAACTATGATTGTGCTGTTCTAAAAGTAGAGCAAATCATCTGCAGTCACCTGACCAAATAAGGAAATTTCTATCACTGCTAAACCAAGCAAAACAAATTTGCATGCAGGTCAACAAAAGTTCAGACAGAGCAGGCCTGATAAGCCCCAACCCTGAGGCCTTACAGACATCCAGCATTAGAAATGGCAATGCTGTATTGCAGTGGTACGTCACTGCAAACTGTTTTGCTCATATGCTCCTTTCTTCTTAACTAGAAAGTCATGAATTGGATGTGTCGTGGAGAAAATTAAGGTAATTTGAGGTAGCCATGAGGACAGAACCCCAACAGTAAAATGTAGTAGATTTTATTTTGGATATATGGAAAAAATTCTTTGCAAAAATGGGTGTCAAGAATCAGAACAGGCTGCCCAGGGAAATGGTTAAATCATCTTCCCTGGTGTTCTTTAAAAGACCTGAACTACGGCACTAAATGGCAGACTTGGCAGTGTCAGGTTAACAGTTGGACTCAGTGACCTTAAAGGTCTTTTCCAGAACAAATTATTTTATGATTCTATTATTTAAATATTTTTTTATGGTGGACTATGTGTAGAGTGGCTGAATTATGATGTCTATTCTATGAGCTCTATCCTACAGCAAATCCACTTTCTGCATGGATCACTAATTCACGCAAAACACTGTGGTCCAGCTGTGACAGGCAAGCACCACAGATTTTAGGGAAAAGCACACTCACTCCAACCCACCAGCATGTCTGTCTTGGCTGGTAGCCTGGCCATCACCCACAGCAGCTCAACCTCAGAATCAGCCTTCTTCAAGATTTTGGTAGTCTGTACAATTATTCCCACCAAGGGGCTGTTGTGTTTCTAATTTTTTTTCCTTGCAACTCAGATGGTAGCCATATGCTGACAGCAGGCTTACTGGTCACACAGTAGGTCCCCAGAAAGGCAAACTAGCTGGTTTTGGCTGCTTTACAGTTAGAGATCTCTTTCCTTCCCCAAACGTGCTATAAGAATGTAAATACATTAGGAATAAATTTATATTTTTAAATTTATTTTTTATTTCCTGCACACAGATTATATACCAAGGTTTTTGGTGATTTTGTCCAAAATAATTATTTGTTTTTCCATTGGACAATTTTGACCTGGGCAGCTTTAGTTCATATCTTACTTACTGAAGCAGCGCCTTTCACCCCAGAACAACATTCTTTTTTTATCATTTCAGTCCAGGCCAAAGCACATGAACATATATGCATGGTTTTCATATAGTTTTCCACAAATTACTTAAAGTAATTTAGTAGATTCAGAGTAATGAGCAGTCATTGACTTTACATTTGAAAACCCAGTAATTCCTCAGAAAACAATGTTTTATCCCTTCTGCTCAATGACAATGTTTTTCTTTGTTTAAGTAAATTAAAACAAAAAAGGTTTTAGCTGCATAAGTTTTGATGTCAAGCCCAAGATCTCTAGAATTTTCATAATCATCCTTTTCTGAATATTAGCATTGCAAGCTATAATTTGCAGCCTATAACTATTCAAGGTATCACAGTAAATGTGCCACACAGAAAAAGGATGTCATAAAAGCTACGGTCCAGTATCACAATAGAAAAGTAAATCTAATGAGCGGCTGATAAAATCAAATCACCCATAAGAGACAGAGTTTGATAAAAACAAGGTATTTCGTAAGTTCACCAGAATGGAAATACTGTTTTAAGAAATACAGAATCACAGAATTATTTGGTCTAGAAAAGACTTCCAAGACCATCAGGTTTAACCTATGATCAAACACTACCTTGTCAACTACACAATGACACTAAGTGCCGTATCCAGTCTCAGGCACAGTGATGTCCCTGGCCAGTCTTAACAATTCTTTCCATTAAGAAGTTCTCCTTGATGTCTAACCTGAACCTCCCCAGGTGCAGATTAAGATTATGTCCTCTTGCTCTGTAACAATTTACCTGGGAGAAGAGGCTGACCCCCAGCTGGCTACAACCTCCTTCCAGGTAGCTGTAGAGAGTGACAAGACCCTCCCCTGAGTCTCCTTTTCTCCAGCCTAAACACTTCCAGCTCCCTCACCAGGATGCTTAAAGTTCTGAAGAAAGAAACACAACTCCCCTATTTTTCTTATCATATCTGTTCTTCAAACTAAAGAATGATTTTAAAGCAACTAATATACCAGTCTCTACAGGTTAAATTCCACTTACTTCTATCTTCTCTGTTGTAATTTTGTTTTTTAATTTAACTTGACCCTCTTCAGGATTAGGAAATGTGTTGGCTGCTTATGCTTTTAAATTACCCAAAGGTGTATGATATCTGTGGTTCATTCATATATTCTAAGTCAGGAAGCAATTCTATTTTATAGATGGACAAATTAACACTGTAGTTACCGAATCAAAACTACTGTGAACTAAAAAATAACCTTATTTCCTGAGTCTTGCAACAACTACTAAAAAAATATTTCTTTAAAAATAGCATGTCAAGGATAACTGTCAAGGTTAAAGGTCAGGGGGTTGGTGGGGTATAGGGTCTGGTTTCCTGGTTTTATCTCTAAAGCAATGACAAAAATTGCAGAAGAAACACATTTTTCACACATCTTTGCCAACGGGGGAAAAATAAAAAATGCCTGAATCTGAAATACTCTATAAAACAAAGTGGTATTGTAGAAAAAAACAGTCCAGATGCCAACATTGAAAACTTACACAAAGGGGACGTATGAATTAAAAGAATAAAGAGAATTCAAAAAAGGTAATCTCAGTGAATGGATTCAAAAAGGGTTTGGAGAGTTGTTTCATCAACAAAATGCAGGGGAAATCATAATTGACAGGCATTGCACCTTCTTCCCTCCAGTTCTGGCAGCAGGCCAAGGTATGTAATAGTGAGGTTCTGTTACGATTGCCAAATGCAGGTCAATGGAAAGAGTGGAACGGAGAAGAAATTTTCAAGGTCATATAAAACAATATGGAAAAAGTTTTCTTTCTTGGTTTTCTAAATGGGCAAGGTACTAAATGTAATGAAAGCAGGCTTCAAAGAGGCAGACTGATGAACACCACGAATTTTACTTGGAGATCTTTTTCATACACTGTGATATAGTCTGGCATGCTAGGCAGGACAAAGGAAGAAACTGCCTGAAATGTCTGATTCTGGTTGTTAAAAATTAAAGTACAGTAAGAAAAGCAGAGAAAATCATCCAGAAGTGAGACAGGTACGGGCTGATATTGAGAAGCAGGTAGAAGTGAAACCAACTAAAACCCCCACTTGTGTCTGCTGCACATCTGTAAGACTGAAAGGTTTTCATAAACAGACTCCCTCCCTTTCTCCTGGCTTTCTTCATGCACTAAGTTAGAAATGTTTCTTCATATTTTATGTTTTTCTTTATGTTCAGAAACACAAACAATTTTAATTTTAAATGTACACATAATTTAATTCACCATTTTATCATCCATAAAAGATGTCCAGTGGTTTTTTCAAGGAGAGGTAAAAAGCAACACTAGGGAAAAGTATAATTCCTCTGTTTAGAAAAAAAAAAATAATAATGAAGAAAACAACAGATAGAAAACAAGGCATTTTATTAGGCATAAGTATTATGTTATTAAGAAAACAATATTAACTGTTTTCCCCACTATATATAATAGAAACCTTACTTGTAAATGTTGCAGAAAGAGCCATCCTAATGTAATGTAATACAAAACAAAACACCCAGATCAAGAATAGTTTATAATCTACATTCATAATTTCTGTAGAGTTCTCTGAAATGAAGAAAGGGGACAAAGAAAAAGAAATGTTTCCTCATTTGGATAGATTAACCAAAGGACTAACCGAAGGAATGGGTTACAGTATAGTAAAGCTCAGGATAGCTGAAGTTTGTTCACTAAAAACATACGCACATTGAATACTTACTCCAAAGACACAGAAACATCAAAAAGGAAGAACACATGCAGCAGATCTAGTTAAGCAACAAGAGCTCTGAATCATATAATCTATATCTCAAGCAAATATTTATTTCTGCATAAAGGGAGTAAGCATAAAAGAGGGGAAACCAGTGCATTTTTGAAAATAATTTCTTTGGTGAATGCAGGTGCTCTTCAAGTTTTCTTCTGCATTGGACCCCAGAGACAAGTTTGGTAGTGAAATGCCAAAAAACAGTGCATGATCCAGTCACAGTCATGTTAATATTCTAACAAGCAACATTTAGGACTACAATGGGCTTTGCTCTAAATATGTAAGCTGCTGGATAATTTGTGCACTATCATTATTTGGATAATAATTTTAGGCAGCGTTACTCAGCTTTACAAATACATGCTTATGTTGTACTCTCTGAGCTCTTAAATCAAGCCCCATATTACAGCGTCTATAAATCTACTCTGTTGGGAGTGATAATAAAACTTGCCACCTGCAATAAATGCCTCAAAAACTTTCTAAGTGAGGTAAAGCCACAGACCTTCCTAGACCTCCTGGCTCAGCACATACAGGTAGTTTGAACATGTATGAAGATTCACATTATGAAATGGCCAATCTAATTTTATCATATCTGGTTTAACATTGAAACATCCACGTTTACTGGTTTGCTTACTTTCCTGGAAATATGAAAACAGAAAACTGTATGTGGAATCTTAAACTCCTTATGGCGAAACAGGGATATCAAACATATTCATTCATGCTTATATGTTGGTGCACATATAATTGATGCTGATTTTATTTATTTGAAAGATTAAGTGCAAAAAGAAAACTTTCTAAGATGATAAATGAGAATTGAGAAATATTAATTAGAAAAAAGGAAAAATGTAAGGATATAAGGGAATTACATGCCTAGAATAAACAATGAGCTAAAAAGAGAAGGAAAAGCATGCAAACAAAAGAAATAAAGAAACAAAGCACCTATGAATTTTGTCTACCTAGCTGGCATGGAACTTAGCATTCTTCTCTTCACAACAATTTTTTGGTCTGCAGTTCATTCTTCACTTTCTGTGGTTTCCAATTACAATAATGGATAATGTATAAAGTGGAGAGTTAGCAACTTACTTATTAAAGAAAAAGAACTGTGTCTGATTCAATATCACATGCAAGAAAAAATAAAAATATATCCAGGAAAAATACATTATATTAATCTAGAAGTTTCTGTAGCAATAAAGAATATTGGGTTTGCTAGAGAGTTCACACATTTCAACTCAGCTGTCAATAAAAAAAGGTACAAAAGCATACTAAAATTGTTTTAATAATAAATAAAGAAAAGGAAATATGAATAATGAGTAACTCTTACTTTCCTTCAGTTGTTGGGAACCTCACTTTCATGCAGCTTTCATGGTGGACAGAAAAAGCACATTACACAAAATTGTCATCCATGGAGTGGTTCAGACTCCTTTTCAAACCATGGTGCCACTTCGTTTAGTGCAACAAACAAAATCCAACTTCCTATGTTGTCTGTATCTGTCCACCAGAGGCATGGCTTACCTGAAGAAAGTGTGGAGTTGACAAAGATGGCACGCTGCTGAGATGCCCCTGCACTGCTGTTGTGAGTGCCAGTGTCCCAGGGAGCTGTAGGCTCTGCTGCTCTCTGAACCCTAACCCAAACCCTAAGGGCAGCTTGACACTGCTGCTGAGATTCCCATCACCATGGCTGGCCCAGATAAAAAAAATGTAGAGCAAGCAATCTTGGTACCCTGTGATAAAAATCCTTCATTTCATGAAAGGAAATGGAATCCTGAGATATCAGTGGAAATAATTTGATGAAGTTTCATCTCATTACAATGCCTTTCCTTCCCCTTCCATTCAATTTCATTGGTTTAACTTAATTTCAGATTTTTTATTTTTTTCAATTTAATTTCATGTCATTTTCCTTCCTTTCCTGTCGTCATTTCACTCAAATTCTCATTTCATAACAGAAAAGGAAATCTCAAGATTTCAATAAAAATAACTTCATGAAGTTTCAGCTCAATTTTGATGTGTTTCCTTTCCTTTCCCTTCCAGTCCATAGGTTTCACTTCATTTTAGAATTTTTGGGTTTTTCACATTAAAGAATCATGGTGAAATGGCTGAGATGCCAATCCCCTTGCATGACCCTAATCTGAAAGGGTCATGACCCTAATCTGAAAGGCAGAAAAGTGGTGGCTCTGCCATGATCCTTTTGGTATGAGATTTCCAGCCCCAATGTCCCAGGAGCTCTAGGCCCTGTTGTTCTCTCAAGCCTAACTCTAAGCCTAACATCATCTCATCACTGAGGCTGAAGTGCCCATCACCCTGGGTGTCCAGTTTAGAAAGATGAAGGAGCAGCAATGTTGGTGCCCTGCCGGGATTGTCTTGCCCTGTCTTTTCCAGCCCTAGTGTTCTGGGGTCTACAGATTCTTTTACTCTCTCAAGCTTAACCCTAACCCCAGTGGCAGCTTGCTACTGTGGAAATGGTTTTCATCACTGTAGGTGACACAGAATAAAAATTGTGGAGTCAACAATGTTGGCATTTTGCTGTGGAGCCTTTCCATTGCCTTTGTAAGTGACAGTGTCCCAACATCTGTAGACTCTGCAGCTCTCTGAACCCTAACCCAAACCCTAATTCCTCAAATACAGGAACTTCTATAATACTCCTAATACATTATTGACTGTAGAATCAATCAGTATACTGCAGAAAGGTGTAAACCCCATATTAATACACTGTAATAATTTCTAACACTTGCAGAAATTAATACGTAGCTACTTCCTTTTTTATTCTTGCATTTAAAATTTTATCAAAACTCTAACCTGCCAGAATATATGTAGATAGATAAATATAAATATTTCTATTAATATTTAACAGATGGCTCCATTAGCCTTTTATCAAATATGGAATTTCTTAAGAATAGGCAATATATATACTTATTGTCTCATTTATTTGCAAAGAGTTCTGTTTGAGAAAGTTAATTCCTCATTATTTGAGCTTATTTGAGTAATTTGAGCTTATTTCTCATTATTTAAGCTTATTTATTAATTCCTTATTATTTGAGCTTATATGAAACAAAGTTCAGCATATTATACCTGACCAGAATTTCAACTTTTTTTGTGGAGAGTTGCTTCCCTGATGAAGAACATCAAGCATGTTGTATTGCTTGCAATTACATCTACATCTACATCTACATCTACATCTACATCTACATCTACATCTACATCTACATCTACATCTACATCTATGTGTATGTATAAATGCAACTTCCAGTCTGCCTAGCTGGAGAAAATTACTTACAGATATTCTGATGGTACGCGGAAAATTGTCAGACTTCAATTTTTAGCCAGATGCTTGAGACAGACTCTTTTTGTAATCACTTTCCCTGTTTGTTTTTTTACAGATATCCAATTTGGTTCTCAATGAAACTTATATCTCTCCTTTTTTATTAATTTTCTTTTATTTTCTCTTTTCTTTTATTTTTAACCATTTTTAGGAAAATGCTTCTTCTGTGCTTCAGGAATCTCAAATAAATCTTAAAATTGATATATAGATTTGTAGTAGTAATCACACTTTTGAACCACTGAGTCAGTTGCATGCCCTTGAAGACAATCACATTGTGCAATTATTTTCATGATATATCAAACATTTGCTTGAATATAGTAACATTTTTTGCTCATAAGACTGAGGTTACTATAGAATATCATTGCATGATAGATGGAAAATGTCCTTTCCAGATTGAATGTATTCATACACAGTTTATATCCATTTACTCACATGTCAAGATTACTCTTAGTTTGGATAGCTATCTTCCATCATTTGTAGATGTATAGATTGCAGTTATATCTCATAAACAGTCAAAGATCTATTAGCCTCTCATCTCATTTTTCTAGCAATCCCCGCATCCATTTATTTTAGTATAAGCTCATATATCTTAGAGTGAACTACCCGAAACATCTGCTGTATTTTAGACAATGTCATGTGAGTGACTTTTACAATGCCATTCTAGCTTTGATTTTTTTTCTGTATTATCTATAGCTATTAATTTTCTTAATAAGTAACTTTGGCTCTTCTCTGGGAATAATAATTCTAATTCTCATTTTGCTATAAGACAAGGGGTGATTTTAAGCATCTCTATTCCCATCAATAGAAGTGTGCTGATATAAAAGAAGACTAGGCACCAATGACTTCAACAAATTCCTGTCTGTGTTAGTATAAAATTTAACTTCCAGGTAGAGAAAGACCAGAAAGGCCAGGAGAGGCTAGAACCCCAGTTGAATGAAAGAATAAAGTACTGGTGTAGAATTGCCAAATTTGATAATTTTGCAAGAAAAAAAGATCGACTTGTACTTCAAGTGATGAAGACATCAAACAGATAAAGTAACAAACATGTTTCTCTTGCCATAGGCTTCCTAGAAGCTTCTCTAATCTCATAAAATACATGTGGGGGGACCTTCAAGAAAATTCTTCTGTCACTTTAAAAAGGAGGATGGAGAGAGAAGAATATTTTCAAGTCACTAGCAGCTTTATGTCCAATATGGAGCAGATGAAATTATAAAGAGGAATACCCTCTGTCAACTCCATGAAAAAACTCAAGAATGCTGTTCAGACCATGATCCCACAATATTTATACCATATGTGTCCATGACATGTTTATTCAACTGAACCAGTTAACTTGATTCTGCATGTCCAGAAATGGCTTCTGTTAAGATATCGGTGCAAAACCCCTACTTCTAGTCAGGCTGACTGTATGGTTATACCAGATTTATCCTGTCTCTAGAGGATAGATTATGCATTATTCTTTAGCAAATGCCATCTGGCAAGAAGTTCAGTTGCTAAAAGAACCCAGTTTGAGTAGTCACGGATTTTTAATTTTATTTTCTGTTATATGAGAACAACATTTTTTCATGTATCTGTATTTTACTTTCATGTGGAAGCAGGATTTCTAAAGTTGTATCTGCTCTTTTACTAAAACATGGACTCAAAAAAATCTATTATTGTCACTTCTGGAGCGCTTTGATTGTTCCATGCATAATACTCCCAAGAAAGCAAAGGTGTAGTTTTCATCTCTCTCACCTAGCAACAAACCATACCATCGGGTAGGACTTCTGTTTCTCTGAAATTTGTATGCTAGTGGGAGAGCAGTAAAGGTAGTGGCTTTTGCCCACATGTGCCAATCTTCCAGGCATTTTTCATTTTCACCATTAAAAAAAAAAAACACAAACAAATACCTTTTTTCTGTCCCTTACGAACCTATGAAGCAAACCATCCCTGAAGGAAAAATGTTCTCTTAACCCAGGTGTCTTAGAGTTGTAACGCTCTGGGATGACAACATGAATTGTACATAACTATGAAATTTTCTATTACTTTGCTTCTCTTCTCACACAGACAAAGGTTTTTCCTGCTTTTGTAACATGACATAACACATTTTTCCAAGTCTATTTTCCTGTGTGTCTGTGAGCTTGGTATGATTTCTGAGGTGTCTCATCTCTTTGTCTCAGGGCATGTGTACTTCTATGGCTGCAGTTAATAGAAATTTGCTCATGTGGAGACACATACAGATTGTAGGAACCATGTCTTACAACCCATAATATTCTTTGTTAATGCCCTAGGCTTCCCTGTTTTCTGGGGACTAGCAGTTCACTGCTTTCTTGTGGCAGTTACTGAAATGTTGACTTGAATACAAAAATATGAAACAAGCATAATTTAAAGGCAATGGAATTTTAACAACAAGGGCTCCAGGCTTATCATAATTGACAAAACATTTTAACAGAGATTAAAATGACAATAACAAAAATCCAGTCTTACTGCATGCAGAACAGCTAAAAGCTTTTACAGCAGTATATGTATAAGCCTCTGTTGATTTTAATGATGCATAGGAGGGATAGGAAACATTCTTGACTGTGAACATTTAATAAATCACTTTTTAATAATACATTATTACATTGCATAGATTAGTATTAAAATAAATGCAAGTATAATAATTATAATTATGTATCTTATTGTAGTAATGAATATTATAATGCTGATTAATATTATAATATTAAATTTTATTGTATAATTATTATAATATAATAATGCTACAATTACATATAGTGAAAATTATAATATTATAATACAATATACAGTATAATCAGCATGTAAATAGCATACTAAATAAAGTGTTTCTATATTAAATTCCTAATATTTCTTCTAAAATATGACATTCTTTATAATATGCAGTATTATTATATGTTATATGATTAGTTGAAAAAGGATATAAATATAATGGTTAATATTATATTTGCTGTATAATATACTATTTATTTATACTTTTAGATTTAATAATTTAATTTAGATTTAATAATTTAATTTAATTAGATTAATAATTTAATGTTTTAGTTCTTAAAGAAATGAGTATTATTGCCCTATTTATAGCAATACTGTTTATATTTATAGCTATCAGAGATATAGTACAAAATACTGTTTCAGCTATCTGAGATAAACCCATGCTTTAAATTTCTCTTTTGAGATGAACTTCCAGAACTGTAATAGTCTTCAGCAGGTATTTCAAAACATAAGAAATAGGAATCACAATGCTCAAAGCCTAACAGGTAAAAATAGAGAGCATTTCTGTGCAATAAAATGCCTTTGTGATAGGATCTCAAACTGATAGAACAACGTATCATAGATACATTAATTTTGAAATAGTTTCTTGTGAATAAACTATAAAGTAGATAAATACTTGCTGTTTTAAAGTGAACAATTTTGTTTATTTCTCTTTCTTTAATCTGGAGAATATGAACGTGAGTCACCCACTGAGAGCTGCTTTCAAAGGCTTCCAAGATTTTCAGCCATTTTGAATGGCTCCTAAAGGACTAGGAGAAATATGGTATCTATTTTATTTACAGCTATGGTGTAAGTTAAAGGAGAATATTTGGGTGGCTACATTTCAAGATGTGCTAAGAGGATGTTTCATGCTTGTAGACCTGCATGTCAAGAGTCTCTTAATGTCAGCAGGAAATATAAAGTTGTCTATGGATTCGTAAGAAGGAAGCCATCCTCAGCCTAAATGGAAGAAGAAAACAGCTGTGAACACACCTAATGTTCCAATCTCATAGCACTGAATTCATGGTAATGGTACACTACAGCCCTAACTGTAAAATCCACCAAATATTATATCATTACAATCACACTTGAGCAATAGCATATGTAAAGTCATTCCCCTAGAAGTACTTATTTAATATTCCTCTTTTACCTACATGTTGCAGTGTGCTTCTTGTTAATGGTATGTTCTGTTATTGCCCAAGTTAATGGTTTAGTCCTAAATTATACCCTCCCACCCACCTTGTCAATCTATCCTGAATTACCTCTCAATCCTGCTTTGTGCCAGCTCCCTGCTTGGAATTCCCCTTTGGAAATCCCCTAAAAATCCACCTCTCAATAGTCCATGTGACCCAGATATCCCCCCTACCTCCTTCATTGGACAATGCCTTTGTAAACCCTTCCCCAGAATTTCTCCAATTTGCTAAAAATTTGTACCTTCCCCTTGAACCTCTCCCATATTTAAGCTGTTACACCTTCACCATTTTTGTCTTTTGCCCCGCGAATTCCCCAAAGTAATAAATCCTTTTTATCCTATGCAAAAGACTTCCCCCTCCTTCTTGCCTCCTTGGAATAAAATCTATCAGCCAGAAGGCCATAGAGCCATAGCTGGAGCCACATCTAATGGCTCCTGTTCCCGATGTGTGACACACTCTGGGCATGGGACTTCACTGGCAAAGTGAGTGCAGCTCTGGCCTTTGTGTCGCAAGTTTTACATGTGGCAAGTTTCTCTGCCACTTCCAATCCATCTTATGCATGTGATTAATAATTAAAA
Organism: Cinclus cinclus; assembly: GCF_963662255.1. NCBI lineage: Eukaryota > Metazoa > Chordata > Aves > Passeriformes > Cinclidae > Cinclus > Cinclus cinclus. Next base: position 72,719,263 of record NC_085047.1, read on the forward strand.
AATACTGAATAAGTTCTCTTTTCTCTTTAGAAATCAGTTCTTTTTGGTGTGGAGACAGCAGAGAAGTCCTCTGGAAGTGTTTGCTATATATATTACTACCTAAGTTTAAAAATTGCCTAAGATGTATATAAAATATATTCCAAAGAATCAAATGTATCCCCATTTGAATTCTCTACTGGTTTCTCTGATAACTCTGTAAAATGAAATAATAGTAGTGATTAGCCTCTTCATATTTCCCAAACCTATTTTTGAAATAGTTATAACCAGCATGTTGCTTGCTGCTCCTCAAATTTTGCTTCATTTTCATTTGATTTCATTAGAAATAGTGAGACCTTTTCACTAAAAAGTTGTATCCATTAAACTTTTAATTATTTTTTTGGTTGTTGTATTTCGGATGAAAGCCAAAAAGCATGGAATGAGTGATGTCCTACATAAACTTGTGTTTAAATGGCTCTTATTTTGAAAAGAAAACCACAAGAAAAACAAGCATTTAAGATTACAGTGAAGACTCTATTTTCCAGTTGGTTTCCCAACAATTTTCTTTATAGACCCCACCTGGATGGTGTTTAAATGAACAGCACAATTTTACTAATCTAAATTGAAAACAACTGCATGAAATGAAGCTGGATTTTATGTTGCATTATTAGTACAGTTCACCAAAAGAATGCAAGTGAAATGATAAGTTTTAGATTGACAGCATATATAAACTAAAATTGAATAATAACATAGAAATAAGTTACTGCTTATTAATGAAATCTGCATAAAACAGAGCTCTTTGCTTCAGTATCCACAGAATAACTTATGCAAATGTCACATATCATTAGGGACAAATTCTTGACTGTAAAATGTTTCATTCAGTGTTGGTGAGAGTCTTGTATCACATATTAGTGTGATGAATGACTTAAGAAAGAAATAACTCCAAACTAGTACTTCATTTTTTTATTTAATTGTTGCCACTTCTGTAAGAGTTGCATTTTTTTTGTTTCTGATCCTACAGACTGTTTCTGTGTTATTAATAGTGCTTTCAAGTACTCAAGCTGTAAAGTGTATAGAGTAAATTAATACAACTTGATATTACAAACAATTTTTAATCATTTATTCTTCATTACTGTTAATTATTGAATTTAATCAGAATGGTAAACTGATAAAAAACATATAAGGAGAAGGATGAGGTACTGAAGAGCTTTATCATTTCAGTCCACTGGTTATCTCTGTCCTCATAGCTCTCAAGTGGAAGGACTGCAAGGCAGGAAGTGGGGAAGAAAAGTGTCTCTCACTGTAACAGAAGATCAGGTTTGTGACCACCTGAGGAACCTGAACTTGCACAAGTCTATGGAATCTGATGAGGTGCATCCCAGAGGCCCAAAGGAGTTGGCTGATGTAGCTGCCAAGTCACTGCTCACGATATTTCAAAAGTCATAGCAGTGATATGCCAATTTACTCTTTATCTCACATAAATTTTTATCTTAGTTCTGCTGACTTAAGTAATTGGGCTTTTGTTTGGAAAATTTCTGACAACAACACAGTCACTCTCAGATTTTAAAAAGCCAGATTACAGTGTATGAGAAACACCTGATAATCGCAAATGTCTGAAATTTACTTGAGCTAATTTTATTATCTAGCAGTAAGAAAGCTGCTTTTCTAACAGAAAATACAAATCATTTTTTATGGGACCAGTGTACAGAAAAAAAAAATTTCATTTTACTATTACTGAAAAAAATCAGTAGTTAAACAGTGTATGAATTGGTAATTGTAAATATCTCTCTTTTGCAAAAGTGTACTTTACAGCTGGTATATTTCTTTTACTGTTCCTAAAGTTCCACCAACAATTTCATTTTTCATTGGCTGCCAAAGAAAATTGCATATGACAATGAAAGGTAGTACTCAGGATGATGCTGTAATTTTTAATGTATTATAGCCAAGGTTCTGTCAGTACTATATCAGAGACCTATCTTTAGTTACTTAAACTGGTCAACTTCAGGCTTATAGGCTTAAACAGTTATACAAATAAATATATATAACAATTTAATTCTAATTTTGCAACTTTTTGCAGTACTGGAAACTCTACCCAACTCCACCTGAAGAAAAATCCAACAAACAAAGCAAAACAAACCTACAACTGACCAAAAAAACCAAAAAATAAATGCAATATTTAAATCTATGTCTATACAATTAAGAATTTGTTATTATAGATGCATAACTTAAGGAAACAATGCAATATACATTTGGGACTGGAGAGGAAGCATGGGAGCATAACTAAGGAAATGTTTTACACGGTAGAAGAGATTGAATATACATACAACATTTCCTTATCTGGCAGAAGCAGGCTGAAGTTGCTGTTGAAAATTATTCAATCTGTCAGGGAACATGTGGTGTGTGGGTATAAAAGTACTCTAAAAATTATCTTCCTTTTGTCAGTTCCTTGGATTTAAGTCATTGCAAAATGAATGGCACTTCTACAAACTGCAATACCCTTCAAAAAAAGATTTTGTTTACTTATTTTCTCGAGAAGCTTCATTTGATCCACACACAATTCAGTAAATAATTACCTCTATATAGAATACATGTCCTTTCAGTACATTTGCTTTTTAAACCTGATTAAATAAGATGTAGCTGTTTATCACTATTTATTTTGTTACTATCAGTGTTATGTTCCTATGTAGCAGAACAGAATAGGTGTTACTCTGTGGTAGTAGAAGGTCTGAGTAGGAGATTGGACCATATTTCCGGAGTGCACTGAAACAGAGTATCACTCTTTTAGGCCTGCCAGTTCTCTTGTATCCCCATGACCAAAAAAAGTGAAGTATTCTTTGCTTAATTGCAGGTTATGGTGTAAACCTGACATACACTCTTTTTTGGTAGCAACCTCATACCATGATAGTAATATTCCACTGGCCACTGGCAATGCAAGATTTCCTTTACTGATGTTTTTCAGCTGATCTCTTTTTTTCTGGGCCAGTTATAACTTAAAAGTCTGTAAATTAAGAACATAGCATTGCTCATAAAAAGGATCTGTTATTGCCCCCATTTTGCACAAGTATATGCAGTATATTTTGTGCTGCTATTAATGTTGAAACATAAGCCTGAAACGGGGCATATGAGTTTTAGTATATAAAGAAATAGGTTTGGGGTTTTTCTGAGAAATTAAAACTCGTTTAAAGAATAAGGCCAGAAAAAATCAGTATGAAAGATGAGCGGGTTTGTGGTGGATTGTGTGTGGGACCTCTCTTGCCATTCTCTCACTCCCCCTCCTCAACATCACGAGAAAATTAGCTGGAAAAGTTTGTGAGTGTAGATAAAGACAAGAAGATCACCCATCAGTTGCCTTCATATTTAAAAAAAAATACTCCACTTGGGTAAAATAAATTCAATTTTTTCCATATTAAAAGTAGAGTAGGATGATGAGAAACAACATAAAACAACATCCCTCCACTCCTCTGTTCTTCCTATGGTCAAACTCATGATTTCTCTACCTCTTCTTCATGAGCAGCACACAGGGGTGGGGAGGGGGGTGGTGGTCAGCTAATAGCCAATTGTCCCAGATGTTCTTTCACCCTCATGCTCTTCTCCAGCTCCAGCATGGGGTGCTACTTGTGAAGAGAGTTCTTCACATACCTCACCAATGTGAGTCCTTCCCACGGGCAGCACCTCTTCACAAACTTATCCAGCATGGGTCTTTTCCATGGGGTGCAGTTCTTTAGGAATAGACTGCTTCAGTGTGGGCCCCCCACAGGTTCACAGGTCTTGATGGAAAACATGCTCTCTGCAGGACACAGCTCCAGCCTGCTCCAGCACTGGGTCTCCATGAGTTGCAACTTCCATAAAGGCATATCCACCTACTGTGGCACGGATTACTTCCCAGGCTGCCGTCTTGACTATTGACTATTAACTACAGTGAAAATGTGACTAACCTAAATAATACAGATCTATCTATCTATCTATCTATCTATCTATCTATCTATCTATCTATCTATCCATTTATCCATCTATCCATCTATCTATCTATCTATTTTGTCCACACTCTTCCAATATTCCCATGATATTGGAATATATTAAACAATGTGAAAATAACTAATATCAGGGGTTATTTTACTTCAATCTGTAGTGCAAGGTGTATCACAAGAGATGCAAACTTTGTTGTATAAGCATAAGAAAATGATGTTTACTTACGAATGAGAATTTCTAACATTTGTTAATTAGTCCATCACACACACTCAAATGTACTTTTGAATCTGTAAGAAGATATGTTTAATGATTCTTGCCTATGATATACACTCCCAGACATCAGCTGTCTGTTGAAATAAATGCACAGAATACATCAACAGAGACAATGAAAAAGTTCCCTGGAACATCTGGCAGATAGCTCTATGCACAAGAAAGACTAAGAAATGTGATATACCATATGTGAAGCAAAGATTTGAAGTGATAAGAATGACTTGGTATAAACATGCTTTTAAAAGTAAAAAAGCACCTGACCAGAAGACATGAAGGAAACCCATGAAGTGAAGAGGTTGTAATATTCAAGACCTTGTATGTATAAAATTATTCACTAGTGAAACATCTTTTATAGAATCAAGGGAAAATTCCCAAAAGGAGTAACTTGCAGATTCATATTTTCATACATTTATTGTACTTATCAAAGCTCTTTATTAGTGAAGTTATTTTCTTTTTCTTGCCATGAAAGAAAGCTTTATCCAGTTTACTTCACACTGAAATATAGCAAAATTCTTCCCAGATCTCTGAACATTCAAACACAGTTTATTTCTTTCAATTCTATTTTTATTCTCAGTTTTCTAAAATCTCCTTTTTCTTGTTCCATTGGGTTGCCCTACTTCATCCTCATTTCCTATCTCTATTCTTTTTAACTAGCCAACAGTATCTAATATAAAAATTCCCCAAGAGTGTCTAATATAAAGAAATTACAGGAAGCACTATGCAAAGCTTGATTTTATTTTGAATGCCTCCATCAGTTTAACACTGTTGTGGCTCAAAACACAATGTTTTAAGCCGATAAGCTTTTCAATCTCTGGCTCAGTGTGGAACTTTCCCTAAGTTTGTAAAATGCTAATTCATGCCAGCACCTCAAAATATTGCCCATTTAAACTGTCACTGACAAAACTGTAGAAGTAAAAACTGCATTTTTTGAGAGTTTGTTTCTTAGATTTTCCTTCGACTTACAAATTGCCCTGAATCTGAAACAGCTTGTCTTGGCTGTCAAAAAGAGTGAAGCTGAATTAACATGTAACAGAGAAGGAAATAGAGGTCTCATGAATAAATATACAAAACTTGCATATAAATTATGACACTGAAGTGTGTACACAGTAATTCAGTATTATCTTGGATTGCCCTACTTTTTCTATATATGCCTTCATTTTTTTTTTTCCATAAGAGAACACGTAAAAATACATTTTCAAAGAAGATTGGAAATTGCTTATCTAGTTCAAACAGAATAGGTAACTGAAAGCAGAAAACAAGGACTCTGTATGTATTTCAGAGGCGAGCTTGGTAATATCATTTCAATCTCAATACTAGTAATTTTAGCAATATATAACAAAGTGCAGCTGGAAATGTAGACACAAAATGTAAGACCCATTAAAGAAACAAAATTAATTAACTCCACAACTATTCATACATACATTCATTTTTAAAGTTCTTATACATTTAAAAAAATATAATCCATAACTTTAATTAGACTATGCAAATTCTTATATTGTTAATTATAATGCACAATTAACAATATATATTGTTACTTATTATTATGAAACTAGGTAAAATAAGGAGCTATTTTCCAAGATATTAGGAATAACAGATACTGATTTTTCCATCTCTTTGGAAACATAAGAAACACCTCTTTCTGGAGCTCTGAAACTATATAATCTTTAATGCTAATAAAGTGAAGGGGAAAAAAAAGAACATTACTTGCAAATTAACAAAAATTCCCTGTCAGATGAAGGACAATTACTGTACTATCCTCTTCTTCCTAAGAAATGGGAAACTGTTCCAACAGTAGGAATATTTCTTCTTGGACCTCCCCCAAAACTAAGAAATCAGGAACTTTGTGAAAGAACTGTTGGCTGGGTGATTACACTGAAACTTAGAGTATTGGTTCACTGAAAATTCTGTATCTCAGATCAACTTCTTATTATCCTGTGTGAGAGCATGGTTTTGCTGACTCAAATAGCTCATGAGATTTTCTGGACATTTGCCTTTGCTAGTGAATGGTGTTACTTCTCATTCTTAAATCAGAGTTTTCTGTGCTGACAGTTTGGTGTAGCTATTTCAAGAACCAGTCCCTAATCCGAGAGAATCCTGGGGCTTTGCACAGGATAAGAAAAACTATTTTATGCAATTCTTTCAACTCTGAAAGTTAACAAGGAAAAAACTACTACCTTCTTGTAATCTGACATGTAATTAGGAACTTTGCAAAATGAAAAAAGAAATGAAAAAGAAAGATCACACCTACCATGTCATGTTAATCTTTAAGCAAGGTTTCAGGAGACTGCAGCTCCTTAAAATACTAATAAAATTAAAATCTTTTACTTAAGCTATTTCCCAAGCCATACTTAGGGTTTTCCTTTTTTTGCTTCCTGAGGGGAAACAGGTCTGCCTGTTTGTATACAGCTGTCCAGTGTAGCACTAAAATGTCATAAAAAGATAAATTTGAATTATAGTATTTATAAGCTTACAATCAAGCTCCATTGTTACTGCCACTGACCTAGTTTAATTTGTTTATTAAAAGGACCAGAAAGAAACACACAGAGATTTTGTAGAAAATATAATACCTATGAAGAAATGAGGAATAAAATAAAAAAATGAAAAAATTGAAAAAATTGAGAGTCATTTTTCTATTACTTTAGTCTGTACTTGAAGCTACTTTATATTCTGTTATTACAGACCATACAACAGAACATCTTGCCTTTTTGCTGATAATACTAATTTCTTTATTGCGATTAAAAATTAAAATATATTAAACAAGATGCATTCTTTTTTACTTATCCAGAACTTACCTTATAGAAAACAATTGCTGTTGGTTCAGATGTCCTTCTCTGCTGTGCTGGCTGCAGCATCATAACAGTCTAAACCACAGAACAACATGCTAATAGACTGACGAAAAGGAATAAGAGAGGAATTAGCTAAAACTGAATGACAGGGTCCCTCCTCAGAGTTTTATTTGCTTCATTGTCAGAGAATGTCAAATACAGCTCAATGCTCAAGTTGCTGTATAAGTTAGTTGAAAATAAATAGCTTGGTATCTTAAGGAGTTTACCATCCACCCCCAAAAAAAGAAATTGCAAACAAAATTATACCAAATGGAATCATAAGTGAATCTTACTAAAGTCTACTCATTATTCTAGTTTTATGGTGCATTCACTGTTACTTAATTTCGCCATGTTAATTTTGTCATATTAGTGTGTGTCTGTTTATGTGTACCTATGTGTGTATATGGTTCTGTAAATAGAAAGACTACTCCATGTGAAAACAATGAAAAGAATAGTTCAAATGGCCTGTAATGATGAGAATAAGGTGCGGTTTTTTTGGCATATGAGAAATGAACAAGTCAGAATTGGAAGAAATAAATTAAATAAGACTACTATTACTAGCAGCCTAACAGAGAATTGAAAAAAAGAAATACAGATCATAAGAAATAGACAGAGATCTGGAGCAATAAAACCAGACAACTGATAAACTGAAAATTGAAGAAATTTTGATAATGTAAAATGACACAAGAACTATAATTGAAAGGCTTTTTTGATTTATTTTATTTCTAGTGTTGATTTTCAATTATAGTCCTGCAGATTAACATAAAATAAAGGGTCTGTAGGACAGAAAAAAGCAGCAAAAGAAACCACAAATGAGGTAGATCTAAAATAAATTGTGCCATTTCAGAAAAGGAATACATATAACATAGACCAGACCTTGTACAGAAGTCATCTTTATCAGTAAATTTTGATTCAATCAGTTCAATGTATGTAAAAATAGTATTCAAAAATTCTGTATCATTTAGATGTCTATGTTTTTATTACATTTGGTGCATTAAGACGTTATTTTCTGGATTGACTCGCAATTTCTTCCTTATCCTTTTATTTAAAATAGATTTTTTTCTTTTCAAAATCAAATAATGAGAAGTGTAATTCTGACAATTACAAGTGAAAAAATTCATCTATTGTTGAAAATAGATGGGAAAATAGAAAATTTAAGCACAAAGATTGTAATTAGGAAACAAAACAAAAAAAAAAAAAGAGAGAGAAAAGACAAGAAATAAAATAGCCATTCTTTTTTCTTTAAATTGTTGGAATGTTCTTGCCACCTCTATCTTCTCCAAACCTAGTGTAGTAAAGAAGCAAATTAGAGGAAGGACTTGCAGCTCTGGAGAAACACCTTAATTACTTTACTTTTATTGGAATATTAGATAGCTTGAAGATAGAAATTTATTGGGTATCTTGCAAACACTTTTTACCAGTACTGTTATTGAAGGCAACATTGCTAAATTGCTCGAAGTGTTGCAAAGATTAAAATTAAAAAAAGTTGGTTTTGCCGTGGCATACTGGAACATATTCTCTACTTGCCTTCCTTTACCAATACTTCTCTTCAGTTCATAAATTAAACTCTAATTCAGTTAAAACTTATTAATTTGTTATTTACTGGTTCACTGCTTTTAATTCAAAACTTGTGTTTGCTATCTGAGCACTGACCTCACTGTAGAAAATCAGTTAAGTAACATTCTGTTACAGCTGCTCTTGAGGTCTTAAATAATAACTGGGAAACTATTTTGAAGAGATAATGGAAATGACATATTGCTCAAATCATGCCAACATTATAAATATCTATTTAGCATATCATCCCTGTTGCTAAGCTTCAAAAGAACTATTTCGTCTTTCAAGGAGACCTCAATGATTTTTTCAGAATGGAACAATAAAAACTATTACTCATGAAAAGTAAGAACCTAAAAAATACCCCTCTATGTCTGCAGAGTGCACAAACAATATGAGATTTTTTTAAAGCCAGACTTATACTTACTATAGTTGTGCCTGTTACGTGACAAAAAATAGTGTTGATCTTTCAGGCTTCCAGTCTTTTCACATAACAATGGAATGATGGTGAAAGAATAGCAAGTCATGGTGTAGTGCTAGTTCAAAGATCAAGAGGAAATATGGTTCAATTGCGTAGCTGAAAGTGTTAACATTTTAAACAGTGTTTCAAAGAGATTTTTAAAGTGTCACCAGCTCTCCTGGTAAGATGACTCCTTAGACATATGGAGAAACTTAACTGATTTGTAATTGCTTGAGGTATTTTTGGTTTCCCCCAGTTGATCATTGGTACTGTTCTCAGTTATTTAATTTACAAACTATTTTTGAAATTTCTTCTGCATCATTTGAATTCATATTAATAACTTCTTGAAATATATATTTTAAGTAGAATTTAGTCCCATTAATTTAATGGCTATAACTCTTTTTAAGTACCAGAAACTTACTGATATTTAAAGTGCATGACAGACATTAAATGGCATACACATAACTTACAATGCTGCAATAAAAAAACCTCAAGCTTTGTTTTCAAACATCATGTGAAATCACAGGTTGAACTGTTCATTTCATTCTGTGTTCACACTGACAAAGGGTACAGTAATTAATTTCAGTAAGATCTCTTCAGTTTTCCTTCTGAAGCCACATGCAGTGCTACATACTGGCTCTAATTCTGTAAGGTTTCATCTCCTTATTCTTAATTATATTATTGGGGAGTAATGGATAGTTCTCTTTTGAATCTCACAAATCGGTAAGCTTCACAGCACTCCACTGAGCACACCATTACACTTAATGCAGTGTCTCTTGCCAAAATAAAGATAACATTCTTTTACAGTCTGGGTCTAACTTTTGTGCTCATGCAGGGCCATCTAGAACACATTGCACAAGATTGTGTCCAGACCTTTCCTGAATATCTCCAGTGAGGGAGACTCCTAACTCTCTGAGGAATCTGTTCCAGTGTGTGGTCACCCACAGACTAAAGAAATTATTCTTCAGTTCTTTACTGCTGCATGGTGATCCATGCTATGAAACCAGCAGCACGTAGCAGTCAGACAGATTTTTTCAGAATGCTATAGCGTGAAAGATGAAGGAAATTCAATTTTTGCAACACTGAGCCAGAGATAGTCTCCAGGACAGTAAGAACAAGAAAGACTATTCTCAAATCCCTGCACATGTCTCTTGTAGAGAAGTCAAGACAGCAAGGTGGAAACTCAGTGAAATTACAAACACAAGCATAGTCTTACCATAATTCACCCGGACTTTGTCAGGATGCTCCCAGGTTTGATCTTGGACAAGGACAGTGCCAGTTTTTATGTATATATGTGTGTATATATATATATGTGTAGATAGATAGATAGATATGTATGTATATGTATATATATGTTTCCAAGAGTAAAGGGTGAGGGAAGATAAGAGTTTAGCAGTCTTGGCATTGACTGTGCTCTATGATTTACCTTAGGGTCAGTAAGTAGTCCCTGGTTCATTTTAGTTGCTAATATAGACACAGCTTAAGACAAGCCACTACTAGTGAAGGTCCTGTAGAAGACACTAGAGATTATTAGGAGACAAAAGGATCTCTTCTGGCAGAACGCTGAGGAAGCTGGGCCAGCTCAGCCTAATAAAGAGACAATTAAGAGGGGATTTTATCAATGTCTACAAATACTTTGATGTTGTGTGTCAAGAGGACTGGGACAGGCTCTTTTCAGTGACAAGACAAAGGGCATTGGGCACAAACTGAAACAAAGGAAATTCTCTGTGAACAAAAGGAAAAGCTGTACTATAAGGGTGACAGATCACTGGAACAGGCTGCCCAGAGCAGCTGTGTAGTCTCCTTCTCTGAAAATATTCAAAACCCTCCCAGATGCAATCCTGTATGTCTTGCTCTAGGTGAATGTGCTTTAGTAGGGGGGTTGGCCTAGTTGAGTTCAGGTAGTCCCTTCCAACCCTCAGCATTCTGTGACTAAAACAGAATGAAAACTCTGGGGAAAAGAGCTGTTAGAACTTCTGTGAGATTTCCTGATCAGAGAGGAACTGTAGAAGTTGTAAACTTAAATCTTGGAACAGAAGTGAAATAAAACCCCCTGGAGAAAAAGATGCGGAGCTGAGAAAGGAAGGAAGATTTATTTATAAAGATAAGATTAATTACATTCCCAAGAATAAAATGTTTCTTTTAGTCTTATGTACTATGAATGCTGAAAGCCATAAGTGACAGCCAGAACCTTTTGCATGCAAATAAGTTTGTCTTAAGTGATTTAACTTCAGCAAGTCAAGGTTGGTTCCAAAGTTTTAAAAAATGAAACTTCACATTTACTCTAGAAGTTCTTAAGTTATCCCTAAAACAAACAAGGCTTTACCTATGGTATCATACCAGCCAATAATTTCCCTTATCTAACTGTAAGGTTAGATTTATTATCCATTATATCATATTTATTTTACATTACAGGAGGCATCATATTTTAAGAAATAAATTGGTTTCGTAAAAAATTTCTGAATTCAGTTTAGTGGCATATTGTGGAAAGGATAATATTAACTCTTATAGGGAAAGGAACAGTCACATTCACAGTAAATAATGATTCTTCCTGAAGAGGACAATAGTTATCTGCTCTAGGTAAAGGTATCCCTGCCAATGGCAGGGAGATGGGAACTGTGTGATCTTCAAAGTTTCTTCCAACTCAAATCTTTCTAAGATTCTATGGTAACATTCTAAGGTTCTATAATGTTGTTAAACTAAGGAATGAACAAACCTAACAAGACTAGATAACAATTTTCTGCAGTAAATCAACTCATAATTGTCCCTCTCAGACTCTGAAGAATAAGAATTCACAGTAGATACCATTATTTCTTTACATCTCTTTAAAAAAAAATCTCTTCAGTCTAATATTATTTCGAACAGTTCAAGATCTGCTTTATCTGAGCAAGAAATAGATGGTCATTGAGAGAGTACTGCTTGCAACAAAAAAGTTTAAGATTGTATATCCTTCATCTGTCCTACTTAGTAACTCTTCCTGTCTTTGGCTGCAAAATGCCACTGTATCATACTGCACTTTCCTTTAAAAGTTTTTGGGATGACTCACATCCTTTTCTATTCCATAGAAAGCATATGTGGGGTTTTGTAGTTTGTAGTCCTCTGCAGGGTAATACTTTGTTTTCACTGCAATAGAAATAGAAATAGAATTTTGTCCAGTGCAATAGATGGTATATCACCCATTTGGTTTTGCACTGTTTACTAGCTGTGCAATGACCATCACCTTTTCCTTTTTTTTAAATAAGTTTGTGAACCAGAAGTGAAAACCACCTGCATATCTTTCCTTTGAGTTGTGACTAAACAAGGCAAAATAAAAGGCTGTTCTCTTTTTATTTTTTCTTTTGGAGTAACTAAGGAAAACTCTGTTGATAGCATATCCTGGAGCACTAAGTGGGGCAGGTACACAACAAGGCATAAAAAGCAGGGAGCCTTCAATTTAGATAAAGACTGAGAGATTCCTCTGTAATGACAAACATGGAAAAAAGCTTGAAAAGGGGTAGAAAGCTTCCAAAAGGACACCATATTATGTTACAATCAAGAAATTAATTGATAGTTGACGAAGCCCTACTTGTTCAGGAAAAGGTTTGCTTTCAAATTTCTCTGACTCAACTGATATGCGTGTTTCCTGTTTCAGAAAAATCACATTTGATTTTGTATTCTGATTGCAAAGTGGAAAGACATTCTGCAGTTTTAATCAATATTGTTCAAATTAATTTTACACCAAACTTGTTCTAGGATTATACAACCACCATATTCCATCAGGAAGAAGAGATTAAAGAAAGGGATCCTGCTAACTGTGAGTCTTGATTTTTTTTGGACCCATCTCTAGATAGACCATCATTTGGCCCATCAAGAGTTCTTTGCTCAGTGGGACCTGTTGTTCCTCATTTTTATATTTTTCGCCTGCTGACACCTTCCCCTTCACCCTTTTTTTCCAAGTGTTTACTCCCATAACAATTTGTGTTGTCTCCAGGTTCCTGTAAAGATGGTTTACACTAAGTTATAAGGAGGAAACCTACAGGAAGAGTAGCCAGAAGAAAATAGGTCAACTCACCCATTTCCTGCCATACAGGGAAGAACTGCTGACCTCAACAGTAGCAATTACAGTCCTTCATTCTCTTAAAGCCATTCCTGAGCCCTTGTTCACCAAAGGAAAAACAAAGACCACCATGGCAAGGACTGATGTCTCCATGACTCTACAACTGACCATCACAACTGTGCCTTCATCATGGGACCGTTCTGATGACTCTTTCTGAAGGTTTTACAGAACAAAGGGTGGAGTGGGCAGCATTTCTTATATCAGTCATAATCACCAGATTGTGGCGTATAAATATACTGAAGGGAAAATGTAAGGATGGATGCTTCCTTCTTATTTTCCTGTCTTCCAGTCTTCTACCATTGTGAGACTCAAGAAGACTGAAAAAGGAATGAGTTGGGATTCTGTCTGACATTCCCTAGATAGCTGGTGTGGTATTCATTGCTGCTTTTAAAAAAATTTCATCTAGGAATTTTTTTATAAATAAGTTTTTCATGAAAACAGGACTTCATTGTTAATTCTCTGTTTCTTTTCTGCTATTATGGTGCAGCATATTTTAACAATAAAGCATAGATGGCTTTTAGAAATCTTGATTCTCCTTTTATTTGTAAACACCTTGTAACTTTAACACTTTACTCTGTTACCTTTTTATTATATATGGCATTTTAAGAAGTGTGGCATTTAATTATTTTCTTACATGTAATAGTAAAATATTGAATAGAGGCTTGACTTTAAGGTGAAATTTATATTTTTAGAAATGCTCCATGTTTAAAGCACTGAAACAATACTGTTAGCCTTTTACTACTGTATTTGACTTATAGAAAAATTGAAACATTGAAATGATTATGCAGTAATTTAAGACATTTAGGGGAAGGATAAACAGTTTAGATTTAGCTAAATTAAAGGCATTCTCATTGCTAATATGACTTACTATCCCACCATGATAAACCAAATCCAGATGATTCTTATCTCTTTTCTACCACAATTTTTTTTTTCTATAAGAATACACACCACAGAATTGCCTGGGAATGTTTGAATTATCATAAATATAAAGCTATTTTTATAGAAGAAATACTTTAGTCTGAATGAGTATTTGGACAGAAGACAAGAATCTTTAAATGAACAGTGGATTTTTTATATTTTTTGAGATAATGCTGATACTTTACTCCTCTATTTCAAATAACAAACTGTAGCCAAGACGATTTTACACAGTGTTCAATAAGATGGAAAGAAAGCCACACATTGTACTTCCACAGGAAATATAATTTCTGATTTGAATCAACGTTAATACAAATCTCAGATTTTCACAGCATGAACTGCAGAGTTATACAACCTTGAGCTTCAGCTTGAAAACACTTAAAACACTTAAGCAATGCATAATTTAAGGCATTTGGACCAAAACACTGAAGTTACAAAATAAGGACCACATTTTGAGGCTTGTTGAACTCAATGGAAAGCAAGTCCAAATTTCAGTTGGACTTGGATCAGTCCGTGCATGAAAATATGAATAAAATGAATACATAGGTATGTATATATGTTTGAATTTGGGGTTTCTTTAGGCCTCCTATGTATAGTACAAGGAGGTTATTTGTGTGACTTTTTTATTTTCAGACTTATAAAGAATTATCTCACAAAATTTCATGAAAATTTTCAACAGATTATTTAAGCAAATATTTCCTTTTAATAGATAAAATTAAAGAGACTCATAAATTACAAAGAAAAAAACCTTTTCTCATCAACAGGAGGTTCTTTTCATGTATATTTTCATGTATATTATATTTAATATATTATTTCCTGGTATATTTCTGTTTCTGTCAAATTACAGAGTGGATCACCAGCGTGTTTGATTGTTGGGATTTTTGCCAACCAATACTATGGGAAATGCTGAAGTCAAAATCTGAATTTAAATTTGCAGTTCTGTAATAGATCCTTAGTGATGCCAATATAAGTGATGACATCCACTACACACCTGATAGACTGTCCTATGAAATTACAGTCTTATTAACTGTAGTAAACCTACTGATAAAGAACATGGATCAAATTAGGAGAAAGATAGTTCTGCAGGTCTCGCATCTTAAAGATTAAGGCCAGTTCAGGGGTAGTAAAACAGAGCTAAATATTTCATTTCTCTTTCTGAATGAAGGTATAAAGACAATCTTTTACCTGCCTCTGTTTTCCATGCACTGTGAGTAGTTTGGGAAAAGAGACAAGGAGATGTATGTGACATCATGCTAAGTTTTGCAGAGATAAACCTTTAGGAACCTGGTTTCCAGACCCCTGGGCCATGCACCTGCTCTTCTTGCACATGTAGATCTCAAACAAATCCTATTCTCAGTGTGAGAATTTACTTGGTGTTAACTACACAGGAAGTTTGAGGAGAAAAATGAAAGAAGTGCATATTTTGCACTTTTAGCATGCACTTAGAAACAACACTTGTGCATTTGACACTTGTCCTGAAGACATTCTCTGATGTCTTTTCTGTCACAAAGAAAGACAAAAATGCATCTCTGTCTGGGGAGTTCTGCATTCTTATTAAACAGTTGTTAGGAGATAAGGCACTTATCTAAATTTATTTTCCTCTCAGCACATACACCTGCCCAGAATAAAACAAAAATTAAACAGCTATAGGCAGTCATAGCAGTTTCTGTTCTTATTTTCTGCATCTCTCCTTTATTTTTTTTGTCCATAAGTGTGAGGCTTGACTGGATCAACAAGACTTGACTGGATCAACAACTGATAGTGTGATTCTATAGGCAAAATGTTTTTGCATTTTTTTAGTAACTGTAGTTTGCATTCACTAAATACAATTTCTGAGAATTAAGATTAAATATGTATTGGGTAAAGCATACAAATACTTCTTAGCAAGTCAAAGAAAACCTATCACATTCTATCACTTCCTTTCTAAGTAAAAAGTATAAATTTTAGGCCTTAATTTTACACCTAATGTCTATTTGTGTAGCCCTGTATCTGAGCAAATAAGGTACTGCCATTGTTACTATAAAGGAGGAGGCTTTGTCCAAAATCTCCAAGGCCTGCGATCAGAGGTTTTCTGATTTTGCAAAACCCCTGTATCTACACTTGTCCTAACTTCTCTGGAGCTTTATTTATTTGATGTAGCTGTAGCAGCAGCTCTCAAACATGCAAGTGAATATTACTTGATTTGTTTTGTATTTACCTTACTTCTGTATGACATTATGACATTGCACATATTTTTTTAATAATTTTGATAGATGTCTGTAACTAGTAAATGCCAAACCCAAATGAGTAAATATAGAGTGAGCTGTGAGCCTAGAAAGATGATGACAGAGGCTACATGTCTGTGAGCAACTCACCAATGATCAATTATTAATAATTAAAGGAATAAAATATGGGACAAAGGGCAAACTGGTTTTAGGGGTTATAAATATAGATGTTATATGGAAATGAAGACTAGTATGGAATGAAAAAAGCTAAAAAATGTGCAGAAAATGCATAAAATAAGAACTCAGAATGAGGAAGAATGAACACTCCAGTTAAAATTATAGCTTCCCCTGTGGTGGAGCTGGGGTGCTGATGACCCTTTCAAAGTCATATTGTCCACTTGCTTCTTAGTGAATATTGATTTGACCCTAAGACCCAAAAGGGCACAAAAAGATGAGCTTACATTGAAGAAAAGGTCAGGATATTAGGAGACATTATGTGTGAATGAGTCAGCATGTGACTTTACAACAAAACTTCGTTATAAGCGTAGTTTTTTTCTGGATAATTTAGACTCTAAGGGTTAATACTGTTAGGACTGGACTAATACCTCTTCAGCTAGATCAATGTAACCTGTTGCATAAATTGTTTCTTGTAAGACCATGTCTGCATTGGGCTGCTCTTGAGGAGCATCTTAAAGGCTATACCACATAACGTTCTTATTTAATAATATTTAATTGAATACTTATTTATTATTTTCTCCAATTTAAATGCTTCATCAAGAAAGACACCCACTTAAAAATCAATTTGACAAATCAAAAAATCAAAGTGAAAGGAGTTCCAAATGGCAACCTCATGCTTAGTTGAAATAATTGAAATCATTACACTGTTTTTAATGACTGAGCCTGGGAAGTGAAGGATCTTCTTACTTTATCCAAAACATTTCATCCAATAAAACAGAAAAGTTAACTCTATCAGTCTAGATTAGCTTCTCTCCTTAGCCATGTATCTGAGAAGAAATAACTTCATAAGAAGACCTTGTGAGACTTTATAAGATTTACTCTAGCCAAAGGTGATTTTGCATTTACCTGCCATGCAGTCTTCTGCCAGGTGTATCCAGTTAGTAAATACTGAATTCATATGAGAAACCTATGCTGTGCTTCAATTTTTTTCTTGGATCTGACTCTAGTTCCATCTGCATAATGTAAAAGCACTTTTCCATTTGCCAAAAACAGATGTGAAAGTAATTTTAGAGTGACAGCAAAACGAGGCAAATTAATGAGTATGTCGTTATAGGGAACATATGTCAAACAGTCACTAAGCCATTTGACATTCATAATTTTGTGACTTGCATCAGACTAATTGTACAAGAAGTTTCTACAATAATTTTTTTTTGTGTAGTACCTTTTGTGGTAGTTTGTTTTTGTTTAGTTGTTTTTTTTAACGTTATATTAAAACTTTGCATTTCCTTGGTGGAAGATCTACAATAATTTCTAAAGCTGATATTTAATTATGATCACTCAAGGGACTTTTGACAGAGCTGGTAATAGAACAGTTGCACTCAGAATATTTTATTGAGTATTATTGGTGAAGCATGGTCTTACATGGATCATGGACCCTGATCTTTCTTACAAAATATAAGCTTATTGTGATAGTTTTCATGCCTTGTTCAGAAGGCAGAATTCATTACAATTATGTGACAAAATAAAATAATCAAAAAATACAATTATATCTGTCTCTCACCTTGACTGAAGCCCAAGCTTTCACAGTTAAAGGATTTATTTTGTTTCTTCCTTTATTGATCTTTTTCCACTTATCTAAATTTTTAACGGGGAAGAAAATTAAACAAGAAATTATAGAAATTATCAAGAATATATTTTCTCAGGTGCTGGAAGTCCTCCTGAAGCCTTTAAAGCCTGCTCACGCCAGTAAAATATTACAATTCTGAATTAAAAACAAAATTAATCTAGTAGATGCCATCTGTCATTTTTTTTTACACCTAGGAATTTCTGATAATGGAAACAGTGGAATAATGAAGAAAATATTATAAGGTTGCATTATGTTCTACCAGCAATGGAGAGGGGTATTTCTAGTCCTATACAAATGATCCAAACTTTGCACTGGATTTCCAGAGAGAAAATAGTTGTCCTAATGATACCCTTGTGACTGAGACCTTATGACTTGTGAAAAGAGAATAGTAATGCTGTTAGCACTAGTACAGTACTATCACCTTGTGAACATTAGATTTCTACTTTCTGTGAAAAGGAACAGAAAAGGAAATAACCCCAAATGATTTCTTATGTCAGAAGAAATATATTTTATAAAACAAATGATATGATATCCTTGAAAGATTAGAGTTGAACTTGATTATTACAAGCATGGGTCTGTCATTGCCGTGACATGAAATGGAAAGCTTATGATACTAATCTGTAATTGGGATTTTTTTTTTTCTTTATTCAGAATGCTGAAATATAAAATTACCTTGTTCATAACTCTGAGATCCATGAATTAAAGTGACTGGAGTACAAGTTTCTGGAAGACAATAAATTATGCATTATGTTGTCAAATACATTTAAATAACTTCAAGTAGGAAGAAACAAAATAAGGGAAGAAAAGGAAATGGAATGTAGAAAATTCTGAGCTACCTTGGTTTCTGCCTTTATATAAATTCTCTTTCAAATTCATTAACTATACCACCTTTTAAAAATTGCACTTAGGATAGAGATTAAAAAAAATGCACCTTTGTATTTATCCCCATAATACTCAAGTATTAATATAAAGATTTTCCACTCACCACTGGAAATAAAACTTCAAGTTCTTTAAGGATGTATCAGAAAGGTAGAAACACTGCCCTAGTGGCTGCTAATATAATTTGCCAGTGCGTCTGGATTTTTTTTTTTTCAAGTGGAAATGTAAAGGAAGTTTCATGATCATCTTCTGAAAAATATTTCACAGAAAGAAAGAGGTCCAAATCAAGCACCATGAAGAATACATGAGGGGGCAGATAGAGCACCCTGGCTATTCTATTTCCATAATGTGTCAGCAGAGTCCTTGCCAAGGCAAGCTCATCCAGAGTGAGATGTTGAATGAATCTCTGTTAGTTTTCTTCAGTTTGCATCATGCAATGATACCCATGTGCTCAAACTGAATTCCTTTCAGATGAAGCTGAAAAATTAGATTCATGGCTATACCAAAATGTAGTTCATGAAACCAGAGTTGAAGAAAAAAAAGAATCAGTGAAATATGTTCTAGTGTGGATATCAATGCCTCAGCATCAGCTGTTCCATTCTACAGATCCACTCCTACTGGCCCTCACTGTATGCTAGTGTAGACATCACCCTATCACAAAAGAAATCAGGGAATTTCATCTTAGAATGAAGTCTCAGAGTATTTTTATTGGACATGTAAGTAGGTAAATGCACCCTCGATACAACAAAACACTAGAAAATGTTGCTTTTCTTTCCCCAATTTTAAATCTAAATAACCTATTCAAATTTTGAGTTCTTTCAGTTTTCTTTCTCTTTTCTGCCAGATAATTTACTATCTTGTTCCTAATGCAAGACTATATTTCTCTTGTTTTCTTTTTTAATGCAAGTATAGACCACAGCATAAGATACACAAGGCAGCCTTTCCATCTAAAACCTGCTTTAGAGTCCTGAAATAAAAAAGCAAACTCCCAAAGGGTAATAAAATTTGGAACTACATTCCCTAATTAAGGTTTCTGAAAAGTATTCACAAGGCAGTCTTCTCAGCTAACGTTCCCTTTCCAATATATAGACTGTGTTACATTGTACCAATTTTTGTTTTTGATGTCACAAATCCATCCAAATCAAACCAATTATTTTCTCTCAGATCTTTAGAGGGAGAGTTGCATTATGAACCAGAGCACATTAATATATATATATATTAAATAAATTTGCATTCCAATTAATGTCTCTTTTTTTACTTCTCACCTTGATGCATCCTAATTATCCTACATCTCTTTTATTCATCTAATTTTAATATAGACTTCAGTGTTACATAAGACAAAAGAGCGTTCACAAAAAATTTTTCTCCCACTGTGTTGATTCCAAACATCTGTGATTCAGCATTGGTTGGTTTACATCAAGACAGACCCCTAAAGCTCATTTTTTGTTCTGAGGAAAACCCATCATGGGGAGGGAAAAAAAGGAGCGTAATAAAGGACTCGCCTTTAGTTTGAAAACCTTAAAATGTTCTGTTTCCCTAAAGTTCATGTGAGGTGCAAATGCATTATTCACTGAAGATCAAAGAAACTAGTCATGTACAATTCTGGATGTTCAGAGAAAAAATATTTGTATTGAACTTATAAACTATGGCCTAAAGCAGCGAAAAGTTAGGGAGTGCCTCATTTTCTCATAAAGCAATGGTTTCTTCAGAGAATGAGCTAATTTATTTAATAATAATTTTTATGCATTTCTTCAAAGTTTATTATGGGGAAAGAACCATGATTTTATTGCTGTAGAATGCATGCATTTCTATCTAAGAAATATAGGTCGAATTTGAGATATTAACTGTCACTTTCAAATAATAGGACAAGACTACAATAATCAAAAGATCAAGGGTGAAAAAGAAAAATTGAATGAAGTGGTCTCGAAATTTACCTTTTTTGCCTTCATCCTAACTTTCTGGTTACTAAACCTTCTATAAATTCACTATAAAATCACTTATAATTGCAGTATTTTATGCTGTAGTGTTTTACTGAAAGTTTCCAATAAACATCTTCTTCATGTAACTTCAACATTTTGGTAAAGTGGCAATAGTAAAAGGTGTGTTTTGTACAGAGGAAAAGTTTTAAATGCATCATTATATATCTGTTATAGCTCGCAGTTTTGTTTGACTTCTTTCCAGCAAATGTACAGTCGTAGATGCTCCAAGTGTATTTCTCTTTTTTAACCTGACAACTGAACCCATTGGATTATGTTCCCTGATCTGAACAGACTTTGGTCAGTCTCTCACTGGCAGTCACTCCTAATGTAGACATGCTTGTTTTTTCCTGGTGCAATACTCATTTCAGGAAACTCAGAAAGGGAAAAATAAAGCAAGCAGCAATCTGTCAGTGAAGAAAACAAGCTGGAAAGAAGATGCATTTATATATGTGCATATGGTAGTTAATTTGATTAACCAGTTATGCCAATTAATGATTTTTTTCATTTAATGTATCATATTCTCCTTATCTACTAATATTAATATGTCAGTTAATTATCTTGAAAACAAAAGAAAACAAAGCAAAACAGAAAAATAACTGGCAACACTCAAAATATGGCTAGGGAGAAAAGTTACTAATTTTCAAAGACCATTTATTAAGTAATTTAATTCATGTTGATACCACTGTCCTTGTGCTGTGAAAACTGTATAAGGGGTACTGTGATGAAAAAAAATATAGCTACCTTCATGATAAAGTGGGATTACCAACCTAAAAATATATTTGAAAAAAAGAGTGCCTCAATAATTTCCCAAGTGCTCCCCCACTGCAAAATATCTCTTAAAACCATGCTTTCCCCTCTACAAATTCTTCCTGGCACATATTAAATCATTTGCTGTGTGGTTGTTTTGGACAAAATGCTTCTTATGCCAGGAATGACTTGAAAGAAATGGTGTTTCTCTCGAGTATTTGAAGAAATAAGGATAAGAAGTTCAAGTTTTGCCAAACACAGACTTCAAAGTTTGGCCTACAGATGGCTATGCATGCATGCAATACTTGCACTTCATATGTTGCAACTTCATTTCACTTCCTCTTCCATCTTTTCAAATGTTTTTTGAAATGCCTGCAACAAAAGTGTGGTGTACGGGTGGGAGACATTTGAAAGAGTCCTTTTAAATAAGCTTTGAATGTCAAAGGAGATGTGCTTATGGTGTGACAGATGACAGTGCTTGTTCATGGAAGATTTAATTTTACAGAATGGAAGTTGGCCTGAAAATTGGAAACAGGACATTTTTGGCTTAGTCTTTCTTTTAGCACCAGGGTT
This sequence comes from Cinclus cinclus, assembly GCF_963662255.1. Taxonomy (NCBI): domain Eukaryota; kingdom Metazoa; phylum Chordata; class Aves; order Passeriformes; family Cinclidae; genus Cinclus; species Cinclus cinclus. The sequence continues at coordinate 72,741,511 of NC_085047.1, forward strand.
AACTGATTCAAGACTTCTGTGGTTATAATAGCTTGGCTTTTCAATGAAACTCATGAATGTTAGAATAAGAATGCAAATAAATTAGATTTAATTTTGAAATTACAAAACACTTTGAGAGGGTTTAAGAGCTCTTATGGCTATAGTTTTTGTAAGCAATAAGAAAATCAATACCTTCATTTAAAAAAAAAAGTCACCATAAGGGAAAATATATTTTTTTATATATTCATGGCATGTGGTTGTATATCATAGATTCATATAATAAAAGTGTTTGGGTTGGAAGATCAAAAGTAATATGCAAGATGTTGATATAATAAATGAGGTAGTCATATCCACATGGATCTATTCACATATATGCACCCTGAAAATTTTCTGAAATACATAGACAAGGTATAAAATTTTAGCAGTGTTAGATAAGACAATGAATTATCTTACATTAAGCTTCTGCAGTAGATGTGACTGTATTTTTAGGAGAGATATTGTGTGTCCTACCATATAAATTACAGTTAGATCTACAGAAAGATTTCCATCAGAAAATCAAACACAAAATTTCCTTCCACTTTATTTTAGAGAATGAGATAATCAAATATAAATGACATTCTGTTTCTGAAGATATTTCTACATTGAATATTGAAATCATTCGGTTTTGTTTGATTTTTATTCCTCTTGGGGCATTCTGAATGTCATTCTGAGCTATATGTTCACATGGATCATAACAGACTGTCATTTGTCTTAAGCCTGAGTATAAATTCTTGCAAATAGTACATATGGGAATACACAAACAACCCTTAAAAATTTAAAAAGAGGAAAAAAGTTGGAATCTATTTATACTGAGAAACACTGCTTTTGGGGGGAGGCGGGGGGGGAAACATGTGCCTGAATTCCTGCCAGTATTATTTAGAAGGATGGACATGAACATCCATGTTCTATTTCAAGGCACATTGCACAGATTTAAGAAAACATTACTTTAAGACATAGAATTGAACCTAATTTCCTCTTCAATTTCCCACCCTCCCTCACTTCAGAATCCTTGGTCAAAATATTTGCTCCAAACTTTACAGTCCAACCTTCATTTAAATACCTTTTTATAGCACAATCTATGCTGTTCTTCAGCTATGAAAGTCTGACATTTCTGTATTTGACTTACCTTAATTATGCACCGTAGTGTTTAATGAACTTTAAAAATTTAAAATGCAATTGTAATGTTACGCATCCTTGGTCCACATGCTTTTATTCTAGTGAAAATTAAAATATCTGTAATTATTTCACTCTGTCGTGTCTTCATGTCTTTTCCTCCTATAGAATGATACTTTATACATATTTTTGCACAATTTTTAGTTGTCATAATTTTTTTTTTCTCATTAAGTCAAAGAAGTCATACTGATTTAATTTATTGTTGTGGTATCATACCTTCCTAAGTAGATAGATTTTAAGAAATGATCATTAATATTATCAATAGATACGGTAGTGAAGAGGAGCCACATCTTTTTAAAATTTCCAAATGAATTTGTACCTTCTTTTCACTTCTTATCTACCTCTACAGAAAAAGCTGTTAGCAAAATGGTGTATCTGCTATGTGTTCATGAGTTACAGGAGAATATGTAATCAGTGCTTGCCATGTTGAGTTAGAATATATTTTAACTCTGTTTTAAAGTGAGAAAAGTAAGCATTTTCTCCCATTTCATAAGAAAAAAGGACCTAATTCATAACTCACTACAGAAGACCAAGTTTCTGTTAAAACTGGAGAAGCAGCATATGGCTAAAATGAATTACAGAATAGGCTTATTAGTAAGCCATAGATATTGAAATATGTCTTATTCCATGATTTTGGTGAAATATTATGACAAATCAGTATGATCAGTCTGATGAATTTCAAATTGAGTTATTCAGATTATGCCAGCTTTTAAGTATTGATATTTTCTGGGAAAGGGAGGTTCTTCTGCTGGAATCTAACCTGTATGTGGTCCATGTGAGCACGGGATGCATGTGGACGAGAACAAGAGGAAAACCTGGCTGCCAAAACATAGGCTATATTATTAAGAAAATATTATTTACATATTTTAATTATGTAATTAACATAAATAATGAAGAGACAGCAATAAGAAAATGTTTTACTGCGCTAGAATTATATTTCATTGGAAGCAACATCAGTGAGTGATTTTTTGTTGTGTGCATTTTTGTATGGATCATCAGCTCCTTGGTTTCCATGACATTTTCTCAATTTCAGTGACTTCATCCTGGATAGTTTTGATAGGCTTGATAGCTGTATACTTTGATAGTCTGATCTATCTGATAGATGTTGCTTGACTGCATGGGAGTATTCTTTATGGTGCATCTCGTGTGATCTTCCTGTCTCATAGGCAGAACAGATCAGAGAGGCAGATTTAGTAGCAAATGGTCAATATATGTGTTAACTAGTGCCAGACCAGAAGCAGAATTTGGAGAAGATTCAGGTGTCTGCAAGTGATATTAGTGGGAATTAAGGCTTACTGGATAGAAATTATCTTTTAATAGGTTTTTGTAATTAGAATGGTATGGTGGATGTATGGAACTATTTAATATATTATGTTTGCTCTCCAAACAGAACACATAATAACTACTGCTTCTGTGACAGTGTTCAACATGGATTTACCCATTCTTCTAAAATAAAATTTCTGATTCAGTCCGAATGTAGATGAGATATTTCCTCTCCATGTGCTCATTAAATTACAAAAGGGAGAAAAATGTGGCAGAGGTGAACAGTAGAAGTAAAAAATGAAGCCCTAGAAAGCAGTAGATAGTAATAGATATGGAAATAGTGTTGAGAGAAGAGGACTTCAGATGCGAAAAGATCAACAAGTAAATTGTTAAGTTATTTATTTAAAGTCTAAAAACATAAGTGAAAGGAACTTTACAAAGATGAGAAGTATGACTGATGGAAGAAAATATCAAGCTATTCAGTGAGCAGGTAACTTACAGAACTGTCTGCTCCTGAGGTCTGCCCAGAAAGAGCAATCGGTGCATTGGTTATCTGCAATAAGGAAGAGAGTGACATACACCAGGATGCCTTGCAAACAAAGGGGACCAGCCTATCATCTGCATTACATAATGAAGTAGAAGGAATTTGGGAATGAAACACAATTTATTATCTGGTGACCTAAGTAGATTATGGAAATATGCAAGGATATAAAGTACCACGAACAATATTGTGATGTTGTGCAAGATATATTATTGGCTATTTAGTGGAGTAGTCAAAGACAGAGATATACACAGACCAACGAGGTTTGGGTTAGAGCCATGTATGGGGACACAGAAGGGGAAAAGGTATAAAAAGTGTTGATCAGTTACAAACAGGTTGCTGTTCTATATTCATGGCCATTCTTTGCATCTGATCACTGCAGTGTTTCCTATTTTCTCATTAAAATCCATTTCTAACCCTTTCTGAGGGCAAATAAATCTATTCCATACTCATGGGTTTGTATAGGGATTTGACTGCCAGTCAGTGGAGCATAGGTCATACATACTTTCCACTAATGACCTTCCATGCTGATCAGAGAGGGGAACAGGAAAATGCCCTAGATGTTGTCTATGTCCAGTGAGTGCTGAGTGTCTGTGCTGAGCTGTGTGTCTGTCTGTGAAAATACGTGTACATGTGGTATGTGCATGGGTTTGCCAGCCTCCTGGTAATATGTGCTCAGCCTCTCTGCTGGTTGTACCTAAGGACAACCTGTGCACCTATGGGAACCATGACGGACTTATCTCTTTCAGACAACTGAATTAGGCAGCTCGTATCTGAAATGAAGTTAAATGGTTAAAAATCAATATTGGCGGGTTGGGGGGTGGCAGAGAATTTGAAATAAAGAATTGTGGGCAAAGAGAGAAAACAGTCTGTAAGTGCCAAGGCCGGGTGGTGGGGAAGAGAAAAACAGGGATAGCAGGAAACCTTGTTCTTTCTGTTGCAACACCAAAATTTAGCTTGTCATTATATATGTAAGATCAATGTTTTTCATTACACAATGCACAGGAAATATAGACATTTCACCTATTTCTTTGAAACATAATAAAACAAGCTTTTACACCTATTCAGTTTCTCAGCACAAGTGTCAGTAGGATGCAGAATTAATGTGCTGTTTATTTAAAGGATATTAGATATGTTTAGACTAGTCAGTAGAGATACAGAATTATAGAACGAATCACTATAAAATAAACCAAGTATCAATGCAGTGACAAATGCTGGCATCAGAGTGGGAATAAGCTACCAATTTCCAAGTGTGTAGAAAGGAATTTATATACACATTATAAACAATGGTCTGGATATTAAGCAACAATGCTTGTAAAGTTAGGTATCATATTATCTTTCTGAGAAAAAAATAATTAGAAAAACAAGGATGTATAGGACTACAGGACATAAATATGGTGTGTTATGTGCTCAATGCAATCTACCAACCCTATTTTCTCTTGTGAACAAGTAAATAGCTAAAACCAAACCAAAACAATAAAAAGCAAAACAAAAAAATTAAACCAAAAAATGAAACAAAAACCCACAAACCAACACTCTTTCCTACTGAGGAGAGATAAAAACTCTCAATGAAACAAAATTATGTAAGCCTTGTAGTCTTGTTTTGGTTTTGCATAGTAAATTAGAACATCTTAGTATACACTATAAAATTTTTGTCTTATACTGCTATGAAACCACGTTGCTTTTGAGCATAGAACTGGAAACTCTTAATTATGGATAACAAATATTTTTGCTAGGGCAGCTCTTGCATCTTTTTACTCTGCATCCTCGTTAGGAATGCTTACTAAATCAAGTGGAGAAAGTCCTCCTCAACCTCAGGAGGCCTGCTGTTAACTTATGCTTTCAATTTGCTTCCTTTACTGAATTTGTATCATCCTTAATGAGGGTGCCGACACTCATTATCCAGCTCTGTTGCACAGATTTCCTTCTTGACTATCATGTTACACAGCAAATGGGTGCCACATTTTGATTAGCCAAAATGAAGGGTGATAAAAGAGTATCTTATTGCACTATTTCAGTCTATTTTCCCCTGTGTGAGTAGTAATGAAGCATGTGCATGCCGTCTCTGAAATTCAAGCTCTAGGGAGCAGTATTTTACTCTAGGCATGGATTTATGTTGTTACTTACCAGTGTAATCTAAGGCAGAATTTGGAGACACTGTGTATCTAGTCTTTTAAAACTTTTTTTTTTAATACCTCATTTAGATAATATAGGCCAAAATTTTTGAGAAGGGAAATACTTCTCTTACAGCAGGCCATAGTAGACAGTGAGTTATTTGCTGAACAAAATTGACACCTAGAAATAGTTTCCTTCACTAAATTTATGATGAGTTTTTATGCATTCTGCTTAAACTTAGAATCAACTCTCTCTGAACAATCAGAAATACCAAAATTTTCAGATAAAATAATGAACAAGTCTACTCCAAATTACCTGAAGAAGGAAAACAGACAAAATTCATAAGATTGTGAGACTGGGTCATGAAATCCTTCTTACTCTCATAATATTGTTGAACTTCAAAAAGCAGTTTACTGACCCTAGATCATCTCAATACAGATTTTTTACTGTTCCAATTGTTAATATAAGAGTTTCTCAGATCTTTTGAGTTGAAATTTCAAGCAAAACAGAAAGACTAAATCACAGTTAAAAATGACACTGAGGCTGAGAGACAAGGGTCTTTGTTGGTTGAATATTTCAGGTGGCACAATGTCACCATGCATTTGTTTCACAATAATGTGACCTACATGATCTGAACCATACTGTAGCCTCATTTTATTTATTTACTTTTGAAAAGAAAAAGATTAAACTAAAAATTGGTGCTGGGAAAATATTAGAAGCATTAATATCTGAAATTTTTTTTAAGCCACTTTTTTCATTAAAACTTCGTGTGTGTTAGTGGAAAGTCATGACTTCACTTATTTCAAAGTGAAACTAGTTGTGACTGAGCTTTAGAATTTTTGGAAATCAGATAAAAAAGGAAAGTTTAAGGGAAAAATTTCAGAGTTTAAAATCCATATAATAACTTGACTTCAATTGTCTTTGAAGTGTCTTGAGATTTAAAATCCTTACAGTATCATGTTTATTTCTTATGATAATTCTAAGTCAGTAAGCTTAATTTACATGCTCCAGAAATTGACTGCTCTCTATGGGATTGCTCTTTCTAAAGCTTAATTATTTAAATTGACTAATAATAGGATATAGTTTTTGAAAAATTGCCTACAATTTGCTGCAACACTCTTTCTGTAGTTTTCTGTAGTTTGCCAGATGAAAGAGTGTAAAACTCATATAGAAAGTTATATAATAATACTTTTCATGCTAATATTAATATCTGTCTATCAGTATGGCATTTTCTCTCAAAATCAGTTATTTTCATGCTCGTTTAAATACCTCTTTTATCAATTGCTGCACATTGTTCTCAATTCTCAAAGTACTAAAATCTTTTCAAATTTAATCTTCCTGTTAGTTTATTTGTCTTGGAATATATTATGAAGGGTTTTGATTAGATCATCAAGAGTTTAAATCTTCTATTAAAGCAAGTTATGTATGTCTATGAAAACCAATATCAAAAAAGAAAAAAAAAAGAAAATGGTGTTTCATGCTATGGTGTCTCTTGGTAGTTATATAAATCACAACAGGAATACTTGTGCAAAAAAGCCATTATACCAGAAGATAAGACAGCATTATTTGGTAGGTGGACTTCTCATTGGGCCATTATAGAAATTTACAATAAGAACTGTCAATATCCAGAATTTAGAAGTGTCATTCTGTTTCTCTGGGCCAAACAGTCTCAAATGAGCTATCAGTCACTGTAATGTAAGTATTCTATCAAACACAGAGGAGTAAATAAATACATCATCTGATTATCTGGTGAGCATTAGAGGCAATGGACCACAGGATGGGGCTGCCACTTACTGGAAAAAGTGCCAGCTGCCTGTACACACAGTTGTTTCTGAGGTATTACAGCACTGATAATAAAAGCTCTTTCAGTCTTATGCATGTCATGCTTTTCACAGATCCAAAGATCTTTTGCCAGCTTAGTGCTTATCAGCAGTATAAATTTAAATATCATGTCACACGCCCTAAGTGGCATTTTAGACAAAAAGCAGGACAAGTTTGTAAAACACAGTCACCTACTTCTAAGAACTCCAAGAAGAAAACATGATAGGTTCTACAGCTCCTTAGACCTATTCTCTTTGCCGTATTCTTTGTGTATTCAGCACAGTCTCCAATCTATGTGAAAAGATAAAATATCTTTTTAAATCGCCAGATTATTTTTCTTGGTGCAAAATATCTATTTGGAAATCATAAATTAAAATATAATGATTTAATAGGAAAGTAATCCCTAATGGAGGTGTGGGACCTGCTATATGTTAGGTCTACATGTACCAATTACAAGGTCTCCTACAAATACATGTGTCTCGAACCAGTTCTGTCATAAGTCCAAAAGTCACTCAGCTTTGAAGTGAAAGAACAGAACATTCGTTTGCACCAGATTTCATCAGGAATTCATTATTTTAGCACATATGCATAGAGTAAACAAATGGTTTTACAAGCCAAAAGAGGAAAATGAAAAAATCCACAGCCATCAGGAAATTTGTTTTATATTAAAAAGCAAGACCTATTTAAAGCTAATGCATAATTAATACCAACAATTTGTTACTCATTTAGAAGCTATAATATGACCTAAATTATAAGCACAATTTAATTGCCTTTAAATTCTCTGCCTCTGAGGACTACAAAGATTAGGTGAATATGCTTTTCAGATTAATCTATAAGGTGCTGATTTTGTAAAGTAGCAAATTTATGTTCCTTAAGAAAACAATTTCTTCCCAGAAGAAAAAGCAGAAAAACCACTGCTTGTATTTACTAAGACTTTAAATAAGGCTAATAACAGGATGATAAAAATGAATAAAAATTATGTACACAAATGTTGTCATATTTATATTTCACATAATCTGAATAAATAATATGTAATTCTCATTGTTCCTGGAATTTCAGTAGCATCAAGAGTGTTAAGATTATGTTTTCCATTTTATGATTTCCACATCTTGATTCTTGTGTTTCTTCTCCTTTTTTCATGTTAAGCAAAAACTATATTTATTGCATCACTCTAGAAGCATATATTTTGATGGTATTAAAAAAAACCCACTCATCCTGGCTGCTAAAGTTGAATTTTTATCCTCCTTTGATTATTCTTACTCATGGTCTTTGTTAATTTGCTTGCAACACTGTACCATGATTCATGGTAGAACCTTTTGTAGTTAATTAGGATCATTTTTGCTGTGGTAGTTCAAGCAGATATTTCAGATGTTTTCTAACATCCTTAGAATGAAAACAAGCAAACCCAAACTTATCCAGACCAAAAGTTAAAAAAAAGTAAAAGAAAGAAAAATAAATTAGGAAAAATAAAAGAAGACATAAAATAAGCCTCATAGGGTTCCTGTGATTTTCTCCTCGTGGTAATTAAAAGAAGAGTTCAACATTATTTGTGCTAAGAAGAATGTGCCAGAGTTGGCAATTTCATTGTCCCAGTAAGAAATGTGCCTTGGAGGCAAACATTAAAGAGTCAAGTGGGCTAGTATTTTTCTGAGAGCAGGGATGGTCTGGCTATGTGCTGTGATTTTGAATCACAGATGGTCTACAGCAGAGTTTGAATTCTATTTCATAAAGTAAAAATAGCTTTGATTGAGAAAAATTAAATAAACCTTTTTTGAATATACATTTAAAAGTAATGAATAAAAAACCTGTATTTAATTTATATTTACTATATATTTTTAATGGTGGTATGTATGTACATGTATCAAAGCTTGAACTGCAGCTCAGGTAGTAGGTACTAGTCAACAAAGAGGAATATTTAGTACTGCTGGATTATTTTTCTTATTATTAAAACTAGTGTTTAGGTAATTTCAATATTAAGTATTGAGCAGTTGCCCAGATAAGTGGCCAGTAGCGCTGTCTAATGAGAGAACTATTATAGTTAGAAAATTGAAACTCTGGACAGTTGGCTACCCCACAACTAAAATGAAATTCCAGTTCAAATCTTCTCTCCTATCATTTCATGTTGTTCTACCATCAATGAAAATCTGTAACCAAAGGAAGTTATGTTATCCAAATTAGCGTATCAGCACTCGACTCTCCGAATCTGTTCCTTGCCTGAGGAGTCAGCAGTTTGGAAAGGACTCTTAGTTATTATACAACACAGTTAATGTTTCCTTGGGTAAAATGCAGTTCCAGATGGTCGATTTCTAAACTTAGATATGCAGATATAACTGGCTAAATAGGGGGGTTGTGGCTGTACACACACACACACACACACACACACATATAAACATTTCTCAGGCTATTTGAAACTCTTCAGCTGTCATTTGCAAAGACATCTAGTAATGTTTAGACTACATTGGTGATGTTAGCAGATACTCATGACAACTGAGGGTGTTTGAATTGACATTCAAACCCTATAAACATGGCAGCTGAACTGAGACCCTGCTCAGTGTATCAGCAGATTACAGAGAGCTCATTCAGATTGATCCTTTGGCTACATACTGCTGTCATTCTAGAGTACCCTAGGGTATTTGTCCTGGTGGCCAGTTACCACCCAAAAAACCCCATGTTTCTACCATAAATCCTATTATATCTGCAGGGTCAAAGTGTTACGTCAGACAACTCTGAGCACTTAATTTTTGCACTTGATGACATCCTTAAAAAATTGGAGTAGGCCATAGATGTCTGATTTAAGGTAAGTTAAAACACACTGACTTCATGACCAAGGTTAAAAGTTGGTGCTGTGAGGTAACACAATGGGGTAACCCCAAGGGTCACCAATGGTTCTTCTGAGGTTCTGGTAGTCTTACATGTTATTTGTTAGAGTGAAAAAACATATTCTGTGTCTTGAATAACCTACAGCTGTCCACCTCATCACCTTTCACTAAACACCTAATTCTGGATTGTTGAATCCCACATTAAGTATGAGTTGATTGTAATGGGGTCTTAGATATTTATTTAAAGTAAGGAGGTATCTATTTAAAATAGGGAGGCCTTGGCCTTGCTTCAACTTGTTATATACACATTGCTATAAAGCAATTTGAGGTGCCCTACAGCATTCAAGACACCTGACTAAATTTGGTAGATAATGCACAGTATCTGAAGGACTCATGGTCTTTGGAAGAAGCAGAGACAAGGTAGGATATGGACCATAAGAGGATTCAAGGCACATGAGGAGTTCTTTAACCCAGGCTGCTGTTCAAAACACACACAGCTCTAACCAGAACACTCAAGACTTTGTCCAGACGGGTCTTGAAAATCTTTGACTATGAAGCCTGCACAGTTTCTATGGGTAGCCTTATCCAGTCTGTGATTGACCTCATGTTGTAATTCCATTTCCTGATATCCAGTTTGAATTTCCCTTGTTTTCTATTAACATCTCTCTTGCTCTCCCATCACATACCTGCAAAGACATTGTGTATGTATTGGGGGCTGTTGATAAGTCCCCTGTAGCCCTCTTTTCTCCAGGTTAAACGAGCTCAACTCTCAGTTTTCCTCATATGAAGCATGATCCAGTCCCTTAACATGCAGGCCTTTTTTGGATACCATATAGATTTCTGTCAATATGTCCACTGGTCAAGGAGCCTCACAAGGACTGGGGATGGGGGAGCCATCACCCCCCTCAACCTGCTGTCAAGAGTTTTCATAACACAGCTGGGATGCTGCTGACCTTTGTGACAAGCACACGTTGCTGATCCATGTTCAACTTGTTGGCCATCAACATTCCCAGATATTTCTCCGCAAAGCTGCAACAGGCTCCTAGTAAAAACCATATGAAAAAAAACTTTTAAACAAACTTTTGCGTGAGGTCCTACTAAATCATCACATATTTTCTTAAGAAAGTGTTTCTTACAGAAAGATGTTCATAGGATTGAATAACAAATACAACATTTGTGATAAATAAGTTGATAATGAAGGAAAAGTTTAAAATATGCTTGGGATAGCTGGACAGTTTAGCTGGTCATTATAAAAGGAAACAACCTTTTTCACCTCTCAGAAATATTGTAGAAATTCACTGGTGACATAAAATGCCTACTGTCTTCTTCATAAAGGAAACAAGTAAAATTTCTACTGTAATCATAGGAGTGACATTGTAGAGAGGGGGTGGCTACTGTAATGAAAATTATGTTCTCTTTTTGTGATCCAGTGTTTCCTGAATGGTGTTTTCTGTCAAGTAATGAAATCTAGGTTTCAAGAAGCAAAGTAATTTTGTTGAACTTGGTATTTGACTTCATGGAAAAGGTACAAATAAATTTGCCTCAAAGCTCTGAATAAGTCAGGGTTCTGTCACAGTCACTTTTACAAGATGACTGATGCTCAGCTGCACGAGGCTGAAAAAAAAAAGAGTCAAAAATAAGTCCAGAAAAGAACAGCTGTTAGTTAATCTAAGATTTGTTAATACAGTTGAACAGAGTGTTTGCAGAATTTAGAGTGCATCACCATGTGAAAATTTGTGGATAAAATCACTGTGGAGAATAATTGTTTGATAACCATTATTAACAATGAAATCAATGATTTGCTGGGGTTTTTGTGTTTGTTTGTTTTTAATTAAGAGCCATTATATATGGCCATAAGAACCATTTGGATGGAAATATAATCTAGTGTATTTGCCACATTGAATTATGGAATCAAATAGTTAAAAATCTAAATAGAAAATGAAACAGAGATACAATCACCCCTACATTAAATCAAATATGGAATGGTTATGACATTTTCTTATGTGGATGCTTATCTTTTGTTTAGTGTAGTGAGGAACAATTTTTCTTTGTTTAGAAATACTGAATTCATAGTCATATTGTGAAGTAAAACAAAATATTGAAATTAGTAGCCACTATATTATGATAAAAAATGGGAAAAAAAATAGCATTATAAGGGCTTGTTTTATTGATGGAGAGGAGTGGAAATTTTTATAGTTAATACTATAGGTGCCTTTAAATTAAAACAGAGGTCGAATGTGTAATTATAGCTAATAATAAGTCTTGGTGATTAACCAGGAGATAGGAGAAAATCCATGCTCTGTTGCTGAGATAGACTGTGGTTATGGTAAGAAAGGCAAAATAATTGAAAGATAAAATGTATATACAGATGTTATCTAGAAATACTGAACTTGTAGGACTTATTGTATGCTATCTTTGAATGTCTCCAGTTTGAAATCATGGGAAAGGGCTAAATAGTCATAAGGTTCAAGGATTTTGTGCCTTCAAGTTTAACCTAGGCTTATATTGGGTTTTCATTTCCAAATATACATTGAGGAAGTATAAATTTTAATCAAGAAGGGTGATGACAATCTTAAAATATTCTTATCTTTTGACACTTTAGCAGAGTGGATTAGTCTTTATTAACTGAGTCTATATTTTATGAATACATATTCCTTCCTGTGTTTACACAGCTTCCTGTCATCTTGTATAACTTGTTATTAAAATCTAATTTTAGTAATTTTAAAATATGATACATAACAAAATTCTCTATTCAACAAAATAATTCAACAGTTATCATCATGACAGTCTTTGCATCATTTAATATTTTAATTCTTCTTTTCATTATCTTCTTCATATTTAACAATGAGCAATTTTATTTGTCAGATGAACTTTTTTCAAACAATTGGCTTAGGTTTCTACTGTAGACCTCTTTTTTCATTTGAAAGAAAATTAAAAGGAAAGGTGTCACAAAAGAGTAAAGAAGTGAATGTCACAAGGAATATTATTCAGATAGTTCTGATAAAAAAATATTATTCAATGTGACAATATTATTACCCAGTTTAGAAATCATCAAGATAAATGGATACTGGCACCTGGATACCATGGCTACAGATTACAAAGTTTTGTATAGTCCCAGTGATTTTTTTCAGGTTTTTAACAAGTTCAAAAAGTTCAGTGCATAGAGTTTTGTACCTAGAATGCCAGAACCCCTCACTTTTTTTTTTTCTTGAGGTTAATGGAGAGTTATGTTTCCCAGAGGTTGGTGCAAATTTTTTCATTACAGATGATTAATTTATGTATTATATGTGTTTGTTGAGATCCAAAAATAGAGGGGGCTTTGTGGCTTTGTCTTTTCTTTTAATCTCTATGCTATCTGCTAGCAAAGTTGCTGTAGAATTGTACATCTGGAAACAGAGATTTTATGAAATGTTGTTCTAAAACATTTACAGAAAACTATTTGAAATAGTAGGTTACAAGTAGGTTCAGCCTATGATTTTTAAGCTGTTTTTTCTCTGGTGCTTCACATATGGTAGAGTTTTGCATACTGAAGAAAGAGAATATCAAAGACCTTTTTTATCTTTTAAAAAAAGCACGAAACCAGAAGTTTATCAATATTGAAGATGTTTAAATTTAGAAAAAAGGGTCCTTATGTTAAGTATGAACCAACAGATTTTACCTACTTGCTTCTTCAGGATTTAGCAATTAGAAACCTCCATTTGCTTAAAAGATCTTTTATTTTCAACTTTTCTAAATGAAAACATGGAATTATTTAAAAGCTAGACAGAAAATACTCTTTTGATGTATGTTTTTCTTTACTATTTTTTTTAGACAAAGCAATAAATGTATTTCAGGAGCATTAAAATATGGATTTTTTGGAGGCTAAGAATGCAAAATATAGATTACTACTCTCTAGATACTCTTGTTCATATATTTTTTTATGACAGGAGAACTTTTTTACCATATAAATCATAATACCCGTGTTGGTGATCCCTGTGATTACAGAATACAACAGAAAAGGCAAGGAAGAGGATTGCATGCTCTCCTTAGCTTTTTAACCCACAGACTGAAGAAACACCTTGTGATACACACAGTCTCTGTGGAAGGTCTAGGTGAGGCTGAATACAGCCTGAAATGTTGACACTCAAGGATTTTAGGCTCCTAAATAGTTACCCTCTGTGATAAATTATTTGGGGCCTTTGTATAATGACTAACTTCTGAATTTTCTCTTAACTGCAGGTCCAGGGTCTGCTCTTTATGAACTACAGACATCTAAAGTCACTTTATTATCTTAAACAGATAGACAAGAAGAAAAAAATTGCTAAGATTGCAAAAAGTAGGAACAAGTACGAAAGACTGGTTGATTGTTCTTTTTCAGGAAGTACTTTTCCCCCCAGATAATTCTCTCATGTCCTTTCCATTTTCTTCATTTCTAGCATTTCTCTTCCATGTACAATAATGGTAATTCAGCATTGCATGCTGCTGCAGAACTTCAATTCCACTTCATACAATTTGCAGTACTTTGTGTCATTGGACAATTAATTTTTTACTTACAATTAAATTAATTTCTGATATCATTCTTCATTCATTCATTCATTTTGCACATCTACACTTATATGTTTATAAATCCTGTTTGCTATTTTACTGATATTGCTGCTGCCCCTTTGTAGTAATAAGTTTTCCCTTTTATGTGTTATATATGTGTTGTGCCATTATGCAAAGACTTACTAATTGATAACAGGAGAGGGTTTTAACGATAAGAGTAATCCTTATGTTCATCCATAAACAAGGTTTATCTATTCAGGGCTAGAGTCTTTCTGCCCAACTTGGTGATTCTTTTAGCTTCTCAAAGTAGGAATCAGTCCTGTTTTTACTCTCTAATTTTCACAAAGTGAACAACTTCCCTTGCACAGTGTCACAAAGAGATTCACCCTCTGGGCATGCCAGTGTCTCTTTTAGAGCTTTTCCTTTCTCCTTTAGTATCCAGTTGTGGTACTTGGTGTGTTTTTGTTAATGAGCTTCTACACCTTTCTCTTTCCCCATAGGTATGCAGTGTCATGCTACATACTAATTTACTCTATACGGTGACCTTAATATACATGTCAGACACTATTTTTTTTTCCTGTTCATTACCCCAATACACAGTTTTGTCCATCTCCAGATCAGCATTTCTGTAACAGATAGTGAGTTGATTATAGGTGTGGTATCTCACAAGGCAAGCCTGTGCCTCATTTCTTATCATCACCCCATGCCTGAGTTCCTCTGCCTCGTGCCCTGTGTCTCCACTTCTCAGAGTCTTTGCTACTGTACAAGATGTGAATTTCTCTGTATTACATCACTGTGTTAGAACTGCAAATACTTCGCTCTATGTCATTTTTTTAAATTGCTACTCTCAGTATTAAACTTGTGTAACACAAAAAGGTAGAGGTAAGGAAAAATTTAGACAGAGCAGGCCTGAAAAGTGAAATACCAAACTTATGGCCTGTTACTAGCAATGGCAATACTCTAAGACCGGATTACACAGTTACATTATGACCAAATATGCAAAAGTAAATAAGATCCAAGACTAGAAGACAGCCAGTAGCTGCAAGTTTTTTACACTGGATAAAACTTCTACATTTATTCTCTTCAGCAGAGTAATAAGCCTCGAATGTGCACATGGGATTTCAACACATTGCTTAAGAGCTACATTCTATAAATCAGCATGGGAAGAAATCCGTAGGATGAGCAGGGAGCTGTCTATATCTGCATGAGAAAGAAAGAATGGAACTCATGGACTCATGTAAAAATTTCATTGACATTAGGAGGTTCAAATTAAATGCAAAAGAAATTATATATAATACTCTATATAATATTTAATGTATATTTTATATAATCCAAACATGAAGAATGTATGACTGATATGAGAAAATATATGAAACATACATGTACTGATATAAACAGATGTAATTATTTTATATTAGTTAAGGTTTATGTTTCATACATTTGTTTGTCAATTACATTCTATTTGGATTATTATTTTAAGAAGTTTATACTCTGTGTGAGAGATTTTTTTAAACTTTGAAACAAGGGAAGTTAGAGACATGAATTTCATTTACATGTTTAGAAAATGATGAAAAATTTACAGATTATGCAATAATTTCTCTGTTCATGAAACAGACATGTTTCAAAGTCTCTTTGATGCACACACCGTGCAAGCAGCTACATTTCAAATAAACAAATACTAAGCATAGACCCCAGAATGCAAAAGGCCTTGTCTGTTTTATATGTTTGGCTGAAGGTTATGTCGCTGTGTATTTTTAAACTCACACCAAATGGCTTTAATTTATCTCCAGGGGAGGTATGGAAAACATCATGTTCCTGGTTGGATTAATGCCCGAGTATGGCAACAGGCCAGGATATCACAAGAATATTAAGTAAATTATAGCACGGTGCAGTGCAGTATGTGTGTTCTCAGTCACATGCCATGAGAGGGGCCATGAAGTGTGTAACTCTCTATTTTTTACACCAACTTCATTTATGTGAACACAAGATTTTGGTATCACTTCTAAATTCAGTTGGGCTCAGATTCCTGTCCTGCCATACATCCAGTAGAAATACTGTACTACTTACTACTAGGTCTAATTTTTTGCTTGGTAAAATGATAGAGATTAATGTAGTTCCTTTTTCTTTAGCTGGTATGTTTCAGTTTTTAAATACAGTGAAGGAGTCATTTGGCTTCACTCAGTAGACATGAATGAGATGGCTAAAACAGACCTCAGTGCATCTCACAGTTAAAAGTATTTCTCATTTTAAAGTATACTTTACAAGAATAGATTTTCCTTTGGCCTTTTTCCATGTGTGTGGCTTGCAGACAACATAAGAAATATTTAAGTGTGCAAGAGGGAGTTAATTGCTGGTGGGAATGGTTTTGAACCAGATTAAAAATGTTTAATATTTAACATGAAGGGCTGGCTGATGTTTCAAACAGGTGATTATGTTCTTTGAATTTTGATTAAAAGCGTGTGTTCCTTTCTTAATACAAAAAATTTCAAATATCCAGAGCCTTTCTCACGTAAAGGAAGGCATGTTCCACCAACTGTAAATTAGATTTTTTTTTGCTTGTAATTATTTTTATTACTTGTCACAAATTTTAAGCAGGTGTACTTAATTTATAATTGTATTAAGATATGGTCCTTTTCAAATGCAGTGTACTTTGTTTCCATCAGGATTAACTGTTCTGTGAAATACAGGATAGGTATCCATGAAGCTATACATGGCACACATGTTATAAATAAATAGGCAATGCTCAGTTTGTAGTGGAGAGTTCTGTTTCTGTTCTCAGGGCTTACTGAGAAGTAAAATTGTAGGTGCAAGCGCTTCTCTTCTATGGATGTAATTGTTCTGAAAATGTCTGCTAAGTGGTTTTTGAAGTGTGGTGTATAGAGCATATGAGGGTGATCCATGGAGAACTGATTAAATCCATCACATTAATATTGTTTACATCTGCAAATCCTGAAGGTCATTATAAAATACTAACTTCATAATCTTAAAAGAAATTTTTTTTTTGTTATTCCAAGACACTGCATATCATTCATTGGTGTGATGCCTGTGAGAGGCTAACCAAGAACAGAGGCTAGACAGTGTTAACGGAATAAAGTAGGTATTTATTAAAAGGACTTTAAAGGATACACCTTAGGCAGTACAAGAGCCTGGCTGTGGCTACACCCAGGATGGATCATAGATGGATCTTGGTCATGAGTTTTTACACTTTTATAAGTTTTGGTCCATTTACATCTTGGAGTCAATTGCCCAATTACAGCTTCAAGTCCCATCCTCTTGGTCCATTCATTTCAATTCACCATTGTTTATGCCTTTGGGTAATGGTTGTCTTTGGTTCTCAGGCTGGAAAAGGATTATTTTGTCTAAACACCCTGTGAAGAGAACTTACTGACACTTAATATGAATTTCAGAGTCCCACACCAAGTCAGCACAGAATCTGATAAATATGAAAGCCAAAACTTAAGGCATAAGTGGGAACCTTCTAGTTAAGATACAGAAAAAACAAAGTATCATCTTTTAAGAGAAATGAAAGTTTTCAGTTTAACATAGACATCTTTGGGTGCAGTGAAGGCTGTCTTATCTGTGTAAAGATTATACCTACTGGAGGAGAGAAACACCAAAATAAAAATACATTACTGCTATATGTTAATTTTAATGCACATCACAAACATTCTCTGTTATTTCCCAGATATAATGTGAGAGAGAATTATGTTAATTTGAAAGAAAAAGGAAGCAGGAATAGAAATTAAGCTGAACAAACATGGAAGGATCATAAAAGGCAAAAGAACAAAACAACTATTTCTAGTTACAATATTTGACAAGTTGTAGACTGAGGACAGATTTTGTTCTGTTTATTCACCAAGAGTAAATCTCTAGCTAAGGTGGTATTTATATCATGTACTACAGCTCAGATTGGAGCTCTCTGAACTGCAAAAAGAATTACAAACAAAAGAGGTAGAACAGTTCTGAGGGACTTAGACAAATAATTTTTCTGCTGTCATTTATTTTTTGCCTGTGTGACTATTTTTCTTAATTTATAAATGGTAAATATAAAAATGTTTTAATTAATGAAATGGAAAATAACAAAAGTAGAAAGGAAAGCCCCGCTCTTTTTTCTTAATACTTAAAAAGTGATTTTATTTCCTTTTACCTATGATACAATGAAACAAAAAAGTCTTTAAGGAAAGAAAAAAATCCAGTGATACCATGGAGATGGTTCCTATTGTTGCTCAGAGCACATTTCTTCCTTTTCCTTATTTAACATGGTACACCACTGAGATAGCACTGTTACAGCCAGAAGCACAATTATATCAGCATCTTAGGAAAAGCAGGAGCAGTATTTTTTTGACTTGTTTACCTTTAGGAATATATTCTGCATTCTATGAATGGTAAATATTCAGATACACTTTGCAGTGAATAACCATACTTCAGCTCCCTTAATTTTAAAATGATTCTGACCAGGTATTGGAAGGAAGAAAGGAGATGTGTTGCAACACTCTAAGGTGAAAAAAAGGTGTAGTTTTTGTGGGACTTTTTTTGTTTTGGGGGGGTGAGGGGGTTGGTGTTTATTTTGTTTGTTTGGTTGGTTGGTTGGTTTGTTTTTTTATTCAAATGACTTTGGAATTGTTAGTCACTTACTATCACCTGGGTGGCTTCTTCTGTGGGAAGGTTTCATGTGGCATATGGACTTCAAAATGCTTTAGGTTAGAATCCTGAAATCTGGAGATACAGATAGAGCATCTCATGTTCCCAACACAATCCATTAAAATAATGTTCCCCTGACTATTTGAGACTTCTGGATTCCAACATCTGCAAGTTACCGAGGCAAAAAAAAAAGTATGAGACACCTTCAGTAAAGAGAAAATAAATTCTTTGTTTCTCCTTTGATTTTTACTAAAAATGAGTGAGATAAAAAATTAGAAGTTATGAAAGTTATGAAATTATTTCTGTGACTTTTATAAATTACATATCTGATCTGAGCCCAGATCTAGCTACTTTTTTCCCATAAATGCTGTTTTCACTTATTATAGAGGGTTTTATCTGGTTGTTTTTCCCCTCTTTTTTAGTATGTTCAGGTCCTTAAATTCAGCATTATATTTGGAGGGATTATAAATGATAGTGAAAAGATGAACATTTCATATAGTAATTTAAATATTTTGATACTGTAACACTATTCAGTGTCTTCTCTAAGTTTAAAAAATTGATTTACAATAAATGGTCGGAATTACTACCTCATTGTACTGACATGGATGCCATTTATTTTGTATTATGTAGTCTTCAGAATAGTTAAAATTTGGGACCGTTTTTTAAATTTGTTTGCCACAACTAAAATAAGTGGCATTCCAGTGGTTAACAACTTTATTTAATTACTAAAATTTTATGTTATTGGTAATGATCTATGGGCCACCTTTCAACATAATCTTGTTATTCTGTTCTATGAAATTAAATTGCTGCACTTCAATATTTTTTGATCAGATGCTCACTGGTTTAAAGTAATATTTGAAAAATTAGTCCTATTGACAAGGCCTATGTATGTTACAATCACTAGACTCATGTTGTACTCAGGGATTTAAAGTTTTTGTTAGAAGAAATTGCTTCTTTCAAATTAGATCTGGTGCCATTGCTGTCAACACACAATACCAGCAGGCTGTAGGGATGTTGGGTTTTTCTTGCAGCTGCAAAGTACACTGATTTTTCTCCTCAGCATGGAACTCTAGTTAAAGTAATTAAGACTTAGACATAATAAAAAAAGACATCATAGTGAGAGGCTGATTGGGAATATGAGATTGGTGGAATTATTTCTGTAAGTGTAAAGATAGCAGAGAATCTAGTTCAAATTTGGGTATGGATAATTAATATTAAGCAATAATTTAAGTAAATTGAAATATTAGTTCATCTAGATGTATGCATAAATTATAACTATCTGTCTAAGTACTGAAAGCTTTAATTGTAGAAAATAATTTTAAAGTCATGAGTAACCCCTACAAAATATAGCTTGAGGTCATTAAATACTTTGTATGCGCTTGTAGTAGTAATAGTAGTAGTAGTAGTAGTAGTAGTAGTAGTAGTAGGAGTAGTAGTAGTAGTAGGAGTAGTAGTAGTAGTAGGAGTAGTAGTAGTAGTAGTAGTAGTAGTAGGAGTAGTAGTAGTAGGAGTAGTAGTAGTAGAGTAGTAGTAATGATAGTATTGCATTGAGAGCAGCCTCAAGTTAAGGTTTCATAAAGAAAACAGATGTGGAAGGTACTTGCCTAAGTATAGTCAACTTGTTCTGTTTGATCTTGTCGTGTGCCATAAAAGATTGAAGATATGCACATGTGCTTTCATGCAGACATGAAAGAAGCCTACAGTACACCCACATCATTATGAAGAATGACAAAAGGCTTGGAAGGAAATCAGGAGTACTTCCTATGTCCCTGGATACACATTTGACAAAGTCAAACACTGCCTGGCTGCTGGTCACCAGAAACTGGACTACACTAGTGTGGATCTACGGCACACACTGCTGCAACTTAGCTAATGCTTCTGATTTGAAGTAACAAACAAGTTTTTAGTATAATTCAGCTGTAGAAGACCTATGCATAGCATGACACTGAATGGGTAGTGATTTGTATACATAAATAAAAGTAGATATGCAGTTCTAATTATCTGAGGCCTTGCAGTTTTTTATTCCATTGCACCTTCTACAGTTTGAGTGTAGTTGTGACAATAAAATGAGTGCCATGCCATAGTGTGACACATCCAACCGGTGTGCCATAATAAGATGGATGGTGCCCAGAGCCATTAAAATTAGATTGTCTGCTAAAAAATGTCAATCTATTGAAAACAAAACCAAGTAAACCCAGTCAAACAGACAAACAAATAAACCCCCTCAGAACTAAAACATACCTAATGTACTGCAGGGTGAGCATTCATAGGTCACATAAGTTCTGAGCATCTTTCAACACAAAGACATATTGATGGCAAATTCTAGCTTCTCATCCATGTAATAATTCTGCTGCAAAAATAGGTTAACTGCAGAGCTGATTTCCAATAAGGTTTTTTCCTCATGTCTGCTAGAACATTAGTGATACTCACTGTTTTGTCTTCTTAGATCATTCTCTAAGACCTCTTAAATAAATATTCATTATAGGACAAGACAGAGATAATGATATAGATATGTGCATAAGTAAGATTCTTTTTCTTTGGATCTAAATGTAATAAAACCCTTTGTTCAGGTTTACTGTTCTTAATATCTGACAAAAAAAAAATCTTGACATTGTTCTGGCTCTTTTTTTCACTGATGCTCTAAAAAAAAATTATTACAGACACTTCTGCCCCCCAAATTCCCACAAGGGCCATGGAGTCGTATTTCTTTTTATGCTCCCTAAAAACCTGTCAAAAACATTTAAAAAATGTTTTTAGTCAAACAGTGTTATTAATACGCATAGCATCCTTCAGACATTTGCAATTTCATCCACAGAGACTGCATTTTACCTTCAAAGCATGTAAATCTTTGCATTTCTTTCCAGAAGGAAAAAAAAAGTGCAAAAAATCTTGACTTGTTTGAAACCTGAAAATGACTTATAATAAATCTCAGAAATAGAAAATTTAAAAAAAAAATATCCTTTATGAAAAAAAGTAAAAGAAAATAAAATCCTCTTAAAGGAAAAGCTCTTCTCAGGAGCTACACTCCTTTACATATCCCATCTGATCTGCAATTCATGGATGCACAGGGTGCAGTTTGGTAAAACAGAAGTGATCTTTAGGAGTTACCTGACAGTGACACAGTGGCCACGAATCAAAATTTTATAGCTAAAACTAGGTAGTTAACCAGCAAATATGTTGCAAATAGGTAATAGTTAAAATGACAATTTAATTTGAATTTACTGTGTGTTTTATTACTTAAGAATAAAAAATATTCAAGTATTTAGAATATCAAATATTCAAGTCTGAAATAAAAGACATTCAAAAGAGACCTAACAACATGGAAAATGCTTAATTATCAGACTTATAAAAGTTTGATGTTTTTCTTGCAATTACAGGCAAATTTTCATGCACAAGAGTGGGTTGTTTACTTTTATACTCCTTTTCCCCTGAAAACACACTCAATCTACTTTTCTTGCGCACTACTGGGTTTTCCAGTGCAATCATG
The DNA here is from genome assembly GCF_963662255.1 of Cinclus cinclus. Lineage (NCBI taxonomy): Eukaryota > Metazoa > Chordata > Aves > Passeriformes > Cinclidae > Cinclus > Cinclus cinclus. Next base: position 72,763,913 of record NC_085047.1, read on the forward strand.
TTGACTAAATGTGGTTTGAAAGGCTGATATCCATAATTTCAAGATGAAAAAAATAGTTATTTGTAGGAAATACTAATTTAAGTTTCTGAGAGAAAATGACAACAGAGGAAACCATAAAACACTGCAAATGACCTTCTAAATGGACTATGACTGAAATAAATATCTCTGCAATTTAAAAACCAATGACATCTCACAAATGTGCAAACAAGATAAGATAGTGTTATGAGGTAATCAGATGAGGTAATCACAAAGGACAAAGAATGAGTCAAGAAGCAAATTTCCCTCTTGTGTTGTCCTGAAAATTTGCCAGGCTAAGTCTTTGAAGTCTGTAAGAGGAACTTCACTATTCTGAGTTTGTTCTATCTCCATTACACAATTAAGCGCAAATCAGTTTAGATCGTATTCATGCTTCTCTTCCAGGGTAACAAGGATTGGGAAAGGATTTGTCACTATGCAACATCATTATAAATGTCCGTTTTATAATGAGGATACTTCAGATTATTTATATGGGTTCAAGAAGAACCATCACAAAAGATCTGAGATAATTTTCCTTAACTCATTTTAGGATAAGTGATGGTTTGGACCAAATTCAACATCTTTAAGAAACACTGCGCTTTGACTACTATGAACACAATAAACTTTCTGTAGAGGCTTGAGGGACCCACAATAGCACTTTTTGTTCAACACTCCTGTGTTCAGTTTGGTATTTCCACAGAAATCTGGGGTAGATGAGGGGGGTTTGCGTCTGGGTCACACATTTTACAATCTTACAATAAAAATTACAGGCAGCTTCATGAAATTCAAAGAGTTCTGTGTTCTGTCTTATTAAATGTTTATCACAGTACTGGCTTCTTTGCATGAAATTAACTTAGAAAATATTTCTTGATTACCCTTATTCTCAGTGTGGGAACATAGATTATATCTGACTTGAAATGAAAGAAATCATTTGTTTGCCCTTACTGATGAAAAGTTTTCTCTTGGATTTGCATTGCTAGCATGCTCATTTGGCTTCTATTGTATACAAGGAAATAATTTCAATTCTTTTCTCTGTGAAGCTGGCATTTTCAGGGTATGTATTAGATTACATCCCGAAACATACAGAAATATTTGACCAAAAACTGTATGAGTTCACAAGTAATACCTTGTAATTTTTCAGTTAGTGATAATTTCATATGAATGCTGTAACAAAAATACTGGAAATTCACAGGCAGAAAAGAGTTATTAAAACTGAAATAATACCTATGGCTTTCCTGATAACTTTGGGATGGGAACATTTCATAAATTAAAACGCAAACAAGCAAACTCTAGGGACCAAGCTATCACTTTCCCTTGAAGGGAAAACTCAGTGACACAAGTAGTTGGACATAGCTCTGCTGTTGCCTCCCCGGAGCCCAGCAGAAGTGGAAGCTCCCCATGAGGGCTCACTGCTCTGGCTGGTCAGCCAAAGTGCACCAAGGTAGCCTGGACACAGGCATGGGCTGAGTCTGGCCCAGGACATTGACCCACAGGTGCCCTGACTCAGCAGGATCATGGCTAGGCAGGACAGAGCTATGGAAAGCTGGAGAGCAATTCTGCTGCAGTGTCACAGAGGCAGGGGACGTTGAATTTGGGGGATGGAAATAGAGTCCTGGAACATAGGCAGAGAATCTTGGGGAAGTTGGAACAAGGAGAGCAATTCCAGAATTGAGGGCTGCTTGAGGCTGGAGGGGGCCACTGGAGGTTATCTTGTTCAACCTCCCGCTCAGGCAAAGTCACCTCTAGGAGCTTGCCCTGATCCATGTCCAGACAGCTTTTGAAGATCTCCAGGATCTGTAACCTGTCCCAGTGCTCAGTCACTCTAACAGTAAAAAAAAAAAAAAAAAAAAAAAAAAAAGTAAAAAGAAAAAAAAGTTTCTTGATGTTCACAGGGTACCTCCTGTGTTTCAAGGTGTGCCAATTGCTTCTGGTCCTCCCTATGAACCTCTGAAAAGAGTTAGGCTCCATGGTCATTGCAGTTGATTCTTCTTTCATTCTGAATTCAGAAAGGAAATTTTCATTCTACTTGGAACTAATATTTTAGCATTATTGAATTTTGAAGCTAGAGTTTTACCATTATTGAATTTTAACTTACTTAGCCCAAGGTGATATAAAAACAAAATATTATGATGAACAGGGTCTTAACTCTAAGCTTTACTATCCTATATGCTAGGTGTAAGATGTGGACCTAGACTACTTTTTGTCTCATCTTTCAGATTTGGAAATGAATCAAAATATTTAATTATTCAAGCAGTATCACTCTCCCCCCAATTCCATTGCCACATTTTCTTCTCCTTTCCTTTCATATCTCAGATACTGCTGAAGTGTGTTAACTTTGTTGGATATAATTTTTCCTTTTGTTTGTGATTTTCACACATAGAATCCTTGATAAGTCTAGTCACTTTTGTATCCTCTCCTCATCTGATCTCCTTATTTCTCACTACTTTCATCCTACTAATGTCAGTCTTATGAAAAAGATACTGTCACATTTAAAGCTACCATAATTAGAATGTTCAGATCAGCAAGGGAGATGAAAAACATTTTTTCAAAGTAACATAAAGGAGTTCATATCTCACCAGGGAAAATGGGGAATCTCTCATTTTATTTGTAGCAAGAAAACAGCCATTAAAAGAAGTTTAAGAAAATAATATATTTCATAGCAATGACTATTAAACATGAAACGATAAAGTTATATTTATGCTACCAAGAAACTTTGGTATGTTTTCTCATCTCACCAGGTAGACTTCTGTATTGGATTTACTTAACAAAGTGTGTGAGAGGGAACAAGAGTGTAGTCTGTGAAGAGAAGGCAGGGATTTCCCATGTTAGATGCAGTTGGATCCAGATGGATCCAGCAGACTCACCACAGAACACAGCTGAACTTCTCAGCCAAGATGGTGGTGCTTTCTGTACAACATACTTCAGAGGAGGTAAAAAATGCCACACAGCAGCTGTGTGAGAGAGAGATGATAAATTTGAAACAATCCTACAGACATCTCAGTCAGAGAAGAAGCATGGGGAGGAGGTACTCCAGGTACTGGAGCAGTTTCCCTTGCAGCTCCTGCAGAAGGACACACTGAAGCAGGTTTTCCCCATGCAATCCATGGGGAGGATCATACTGGAGCAGATATCCACCCTGCAGCCCATTAAGGACCTCACGCTGCAGCAGATGGAAATGTCCCAAGGAAGGTGCAGCCCAAAGAGAGCCCATGTCATAACAAGCTTCTGAAGGAGCCATGCTCGTGGAGAGGAGCTCGTACGTGGTTTTGTGGCATGACCTGTGACACCACATAAGACCCACAGTGGAGCAATCTATTCCTGAAGGACTGTAACTCATTGCAAGAACCCACGTTGGAACAGTCCTTGAAGAACTGCAGCCTGTGGAAAAGATGCCCCTCAGCAAAGGACTATCTCCTGTGGGAGGAGTCCCACACTGGAGTAGAGGATTGCATGAAGGGGAAGGAGTTGCAGAGCAAATTGTTTTTACTGTAACCCCCATTCCTCCTCCCCCTTGTACTACTCTGGGTGGGGAGGGAGGAAGTGTAAGAGTTGTGAATGAAGGAGTAAAACTGAGACTGAAAGAAAGAAGATGGGGACAGGGAAAAGTGTTTCTATTTCTGACTTTCTTTTCTCACCATGCCACTATGGTTTTAGTTAACAGTGAATGAAATTGCTCTTCCCCAAGTTGAGTCTGATTTACTACAAGGCTTTGAACATATCTGGTCTAGTGGAAGGTGTCCCTGCCCATGGCAGAGGGGTTGGAACTAGGTGATCTTTAGGCTTCCTTGCCAATCCAGGCCATTTTATGATTCTGTGATACATATATTATGTTGTATTAACTGATAGTGTCACAAGTGAAAAATATCTAAAGCTAAATTAAGGTTGTTTATTTAACATGTTTATAACCAAATGTGAAATGTAAGTCTAATGTAAATATAAATGAAGACTCAGAAAAATTACATCTTCGTGTTTTCTTGTTGCGACTTTGGCTGCCTTTTAGTTAGGTTTTTAATTCCATCTATATTCTTAGGCATTGCACAGTACAGTACCTGGAGGAATGATATGTGAGATCATAGAGGATATAGGATTGTTTACCAATTGATTTTATATGGGAGATATTTATGTGAGCATTGTGAATATGAAAGTTTTAGCTGTCATAAGAATTAGCAGGAGCATCTGAAGACTCACTTAAAATAATATTGTCCATAGTGGGTTAAGTCTTACAAGAAGAAGTTATAGAAATAATCATGTTTGGGATACATCTTGAGTATTAAAGGATTTTCTGTTTAGGGGAAAGAAATCAACCTAAATATGTCACATCTCTTTTGCTTTTTTCTTCTCTCGTTTCTTATTTAAAAAGGCATTTTTATGGAAGCAGACATTTATATTATGAGAATTCATATGCTGTTTTTCTTTATTCCTCCAGCTGAAGTCATAATCCTCTGACATCATGAACATTGTCAAAAATCCTCATCTTGATGTCACAGAAGTGGCTTTAAGTAGACACAAAGAAAAGAAGATATTCTTATTTGTGATTAAAACTTGCTTCCTTCTACCCCTATAGAAAGAAAGAAAGAAAGAAAGAAGGAAGGAAGGAAGGAAGGAAGGAAGGAAGGAAGGAAGGAAGGAAGGAAGGAAGGAAGGAAGGAAGGAAGGAAGGAAGGAAGGAAGGAAGGGGAAGAGGAAGAGGAAGAGGAAGAGGAAGAGGAAGAGGAAGAGGAAGAGGAAGAGGAAGAGGAAGAGGAAGAGGAAGAGGAAGAGGAAGAGGAAGAGGAAGAGGAAGAGGAAGAGGAAGCTGAGTGAATGGTCCTGAAGACCAATAATAGGAATCGGCAGATAATCTGATTTTAAAACAATTGGTTTCATATGGACAAAAAAGGCAGATTCTAAATTAAAGATATTATTATTCCATAATGTACTTAACATCATATGTCAGTTTTGTCATCTACTGAGATGTTCTGCCAGTTTTGGCTAGTGTAGAGGTAATTTTCTTTGTTTAAAAATATGGCACTATTTAAAATATATACTTTTAAAACAAAATTAGACATCTAGGTAATAAACTGTATGGTATTAAAGTAAAAAAAAAAACACCTTTTCATTTTGCAAAGTATTTATCAGAATTGCATATACAATGAGAAAGAAAATTTTTTCTGTCATCAATGGTTCAGAGCTGATTGCAACATTTTACCTTATGATGCTGTATCCAGGTCAAACATAAGGACCTGAAATGTGAATAACCAATGAATTCAATTAAGAACATGGTAGATTAAGTACTAAAATACTGCTCTCTTTAATGGAAATAAGGTAATCTTTAGATCTGCAGCAGTACAGTGCAGGATATCAGAGCAATCAATTCTGTGTATCAGATTCTGAAGCAGTGTAATTAGCTATTTTTTTGTCATAGCTCTCTGTAGCCTCATTAAGCCTTACTTCAAAGACAACTATGCCTATGCTATCAGTTGTGGGAAGCTTCATGTAATTGTTACTACACAATTCTTTTATCGTTGATTAATCACTAAGGCAGGCAGCCCTGGATCCTCTAATATTATTTTGTTGTACTTTTCAAGTCATCTTCTCTCCAATGCTGTCAGTGGCTGCCAGTAGGAGATGCTCTGAACAAACTAAAACTTAATAATGAATTCTGTATAAATAGGGGAGCTCCTATTAATTTGATACCAATATAACTCTTAATTTACATTATTTGACAAGACTTTAGTAACCTCAGTGTTGTGAATTAACCTAGGCAAGCAGCTAAGCATCTCAAATTTCATCGTCCTTTAAGTGGGATGGGAAAAGGGATCAGAAGGGTGAAAGTGAGAAAAACATGGGCTGAGATAAAGTTCAATAGGTAAAGCAAAAGCTACACATACAAGTATAGCATAACAAGGAAAGCATTCTCCTGTGCCCATGAACAGGTGTTCAGCCAGCCCCAGGAAAGCAGGGCTGTATCACCTGTAATGGTAACTTGAGAAGACAAAACACTGTCACTCTGAACATCCCCCATCCTCCTTTCCTCCACTTTATACACTGAGCGTGATGTCTTATGATACGGAATATCTCTTTGGTCAGTTTGAGTCACCTGTCCTGGCTGAGTCCCCTCCCAGCTTCTTGTGCACTCTCATCCTTGTCACTGGTGTGGTGAGGGGAAAGGCAGAAAAGGCTCTCATTCTGTGTGAGCACTGTTCAGCAAAAGCTGAATCTTCCACTATTATGGGAAAATCCAGAATTTATAAAAGAAATCAGAACACTGCATTTTGTTGAATATTTAAACGCTTACCTGAGGTCTGAATTGAGCCATCCTTATACTAATGGAGAAGATTCTTTTTCTCAGTCAGATCAAAACCTGAGCAAAATTCTCCTTTACTGTGAGAAACACATCTGCATTGTTCAGTGACATGAAGAAAGGGTTAATTCTTACTGACATAGCCGTTGAATACCCTATTAAAGGCACTTGTAAGCTGCTGCATCATAACTTTATTGGTATAGCTTGCCTATTTAAGAATAACAAAATTGCTATTATGAACCCTCTATTTTTTAAAAAAATATTCATTTTATCAGGTAATTCACAATTTTGACTGCATTAACAGTGATATACTAATGTTTCTGTAACTCTTTTGATGTTCAAATAATTTCAGAGATGAAATGGTTTCATGAAAAATAGGAGGAAAGACCTAAATTTTCTTCCGGGTTAAAAGTCCTTTAGCTTTACATTTTATAATTGGGAGATTCTTTAATTGTTTTCTGCAAAACAGGGTAGGTTTGTTCTTCTTAATATGCTTCAGCCCTCTTGTTCTATAAAATTTTCCATCATCACTTAAAAGGAGAAGGAAATTTTTTCCTCATATGTGATATTTTCAAAAATAGCTTTTCAATCAACTATTTAATTAATTTTCTTTATGACTCGTTCACATGTGAAAGGATAAAAAGTCTTTGAACTTAATCACTTAGTCTGGTGATAAGGGTGGGGAAGGGGAGGGGAAGACAAACATCAAACCTTCAATAATAATTCTATTAACAGTCAAAGGAAAATTTCCCAGAAAAATTTTACAGCATATTTGGGGTTATTTAAAAAATTGTAATTTCTAAGAATGTCTCTGTTTTTTAAATTTAACTAATGACTTCTCAGTCAACCTTTTGATGTTTGACAGATTTTAATGATGAAAGAAAAAAGCGAGCGAAAATAGTGAGAAACATGCAAGATTTCAACCGAAATTTCGCTGCTGTATCAAAATTGATATCAATAAAGGCTGATGGTAGATTTTTAATAAGTAAATGAATATATAAAACTGTTTTGTCATCAGTCTCATATTTTTTTTATTAATAAATATGTGAATTTCTGAAGCAGTGAGAGATATGAATTATTAAATTCAGGGACTGTTTTAGGAAATCACTGGAGTGAGTACTGATTGTGATAATTTTTAGATCTGTGAGTAAAGCCTATTTTCTTCAAAACTGAATTCATTGATTATTTCTGTTAAAATCAATTTTAAAATGTTTGCCTGCAATTACCTCTTAATCTATCATTTTCTGCTTATCTTTGATGAATAATGGATAGATTTTACTCTGCATTTACGTTTCACTCTCTTCTTGTGGAATGCCCGAGATCTAAGGAGTTAGGACTCTTAAAGTAATGACATTGTTTCACTTATGTGTGCTTCCATAGGGGGGAAAAAAACCAAACCACTCCTTCATTAATCTTAGCTGAGAGATAAAAAGAAAATTCTAAATCTATATGCCCTCCTTAATATATTCAGAGTTTATATTTATGAATTTTAATATGGACTACATAGCATTCAAATGAAGGAATAGAGATATGAATTAGATTTCTGATATAGCTCTTGGATTTTTTCCTGGCAATTAAACATGCTTTGCTATCCTTCAGGTTAATTACATGCTCTGTATCTTAAATTTTCATAAAACAAACAGTTGAAGGATTTTTCCCAAGGTGCTCCTCTGTATATGTAAAAAAACCCAGCTGCAACTAAGGAAAATCACATTCACAGTAAAAGTAAATACAAGGCAAAACATCATGCTTAACAGTCAAACTCCATCTATATTTCTAACTACACTAAATTCAGCTGCAAATATAATAGTATTTGAAACCAGAATGTAGCAGAAATCCATTGGGCTGTGTTTTGTGTACCTGTTTTCGAGAGTCTTGTAAGTTTTTGGCAGTTGTTCATGCAGGTTTACTTTGAAGCAGATGACGAACATCTGTGGGCCTGACAGCATCTCTGCTTCTGGTTTGAATGTGGAAGATGTACTTTTTAAAGAGAGAAGCAAAAAGGGATGCTTCACATATGAGATAGAATGGCAGGAAATTTAAAATAATTTTTTAGTACCTAGAATGTATTGTTTGCCTTTTAAACTTTAGACTTGAAGGTTTCAAATTGCTAGACAATATCCTGACTTCCTTATCTCTGAGAAACATCAATGTCATTCAAGCAACAGACTAATGTTAGTACATGCATATATTCAAATATATACTGGTATATATAGAATGAGTCAATATGTGTAAGAATGATAAGTACTGGACCTATTACTCTGATACAGAAGGTTATTAACTGGATTTTATATGAGATACATATACAATTTCCTACAAACTGAATAATTTTGTCAGGATTTCAACCAAAGCCACCCAGAATTAACACATATATACACATGGTAAGTTAACACAAACAATTGATCTATATATAAAATTATCTAGCTCAAAGTTCATCTAATAATACACAGGAATATTAATTTGCAAAATAGAGATGATTTGTACAAAAAGTACTTGAATTCTCACGAAAATTCTGGGTCTTTCTCCTTGGAGATCCTCAGAAACCGTCTAGACATGGTTAACTAGAAAGACTTCTTGGAGAAATAATCGCAACATATTTTGACATTTCCATGACATAAGTAGTTCTTTAAATGGAATGGGTCCCTAATTATTTTATTTTCATATATATTATCTTTCTTTCTTAACTAATTAGACACGTTACTCTAGACAATACTTTATAAATACATTTTGGAGTTATTGATACATTAAAGTATTTATTTTTTTTAATATCTATTATGCTGAGCACTTCCCAAAATCACAACTGGAAAAAAATCCAATACACAGACTGCAATTTAGTAGAAGGGGGTTATTTTTCTGCGTTGTGCAATGACAGGGAAAATGGAAGCATAGAATTAGTGAATGACTGTGACGTAAGTACTCTCTTTTGGCAAAGTGATCTCTCATTCATGTATAACTTTTAATTTTATTCTTTTCTTAAGATGGTGTATGATTTCTCTAGGTTTTCAAACACATTTGTAGGCTACCATCATAATTAACAGTCATCTTCTATCAGTATTTAAGAGATGTTAGAGAGCATTTTTAACACTGTGTATCCTTGAGATTCATGATGCTTCTTTTATAGTAAATAATTTTGAGCTGCTTATAAATTAGTCTTTCTAGCTCTCTACCTAAGCCTAAAGTTTTGTGAAAAAAATTACAGTCAGAATGGTCCACAACCATTTTGTTCTTTCTCATGCACTATTACAAATTGAACTGTAGAAACTAGAAGGATGGTTTTTGGAGTTTGCGAGTTTCAAAACTTCCAACCACGACTTGAAATTTTTCAAGATTACTTGTGAGAAGTTTACATTTACAGTTCCTGTGATTTGTATCCTGATTAGGTTGACATATTCTTAGCTGTTTATTGCAGAGCTCTGTCTGACTTCTCAGATTTTCTATAGACAATGTGAACTGTAAATGCTTTACCCTAGCAGGTAACCAGGTACATTCTCTTCTACAAAGCTTTTCTTGTGAGAGAAATGGCTCTTCTCTCTCTCATAAGACTCATAGACTATGAGGCCTGGAAGAAGACATTTAAAATTTTGGAATAGTAAAAAAAGAGAGAAATAGAATTTTCAGGAGGATGAAAGTCTAGAAAAGCAAGGGAAAACTCAACCAAAATCAAAGTAAACCCACAATTTGTTGGTATACGATGTAAGTTTGAGGAGAGGGATGGGCAAAAGAGCAAAACAAAATTTATTCAATTGGTTAAAGAAATTATATCAGACACCAGTGAAAGGAAAGTTTGCTGAAATCACAACATACAGTAATCTGCAAATCCAAATCCTCACCTATGATAGAACTGTACTGGACTTGGTATTTTCCAGTTGATCAGATCTGAGAAGCATCACCAAATTGAGAAGGACAAAGGAGAATTATTAATGAAAAGGCTAAAACAGCTGGGGGTTATCTGCATACTGCTAAAGCCACCAAAAGTCACCATTAGTCAGAATGGCACCTAAATGAAAATTGTCAGAAAGTGTATTACATTTTTAAGATTAGCAGAAGAGATGTTATTTTTATGATGCAAATGTATAAATTATATTTCAATTTATATAGAAATTTATAGTAATGATTAAATGCTATCTATAAGCAGCCAGCAATGTAATTGCATTTTATTTGTGTAATTATATTGAAGTCTATTAATTAATGTAGACCATTGGTTCTATTGGCTATTTTTATGGTATACTTCAAATTCAGGCTTGAGGCAAATTCTTTGATCTTTTGCTAACCGAAGTTAAGACACAGAATCAGTACAACTGTGACCCCACTTTCTTTACTGTCTGTAATATGGACTAGAAGAGAGAACTGACTGATCTATGAAATCCATAATCCAAAATTGCACTGACGTAATGGATAATCAAGCCTGACACCCTCTAGTGAAAGGGGGGGAAAAAAAAAAAGGGAATTTATCTTTTTTAGTTTAAAAATTCTCATAGATTCTATTTTAGTTAATAAATTCTTCTAGATATCCAGGGGTGATTGGTACCAGAATAAGAAAATGATATTTGAAATAAGTGAAACAGACAAGAAACATGTAGAATCTCACCAGATGTGTATAAATAAACACACACATACACACACATGCACATTAAAAAAGAAATTGTGAGATTGCTCCTGGCTTTCTCCCCACTTCTTAGGGTCAATGACAGAAAGTCTGAAAAATGCTAGGTCTCATAGCAGCTGAATTTTAATAACTGCGTTGCTATTCTCCTAATGAAAATAATGCTGTTTATATGCATGGAAATTCATTAGAAACTGAATAGGGAAAATTTAAAGACAGCTACAGAAACATCAGCAATTTAGTCACATATGTATGTGTAGGAAAGTCTTGCAATTACTGAACTGGCCATGCTATTCTAATCATTAAGTATATTTACAGCACTTAACATTCATATGAATCTGTCATTATTTACTACCACTTTCCTCATTATACTGTAAAATTACACTGAGTTTAGAATTGAAATATAATTGAATGTGTACACCCACGGATCCTGAAGAGTTCTGAGAAGTTTTGTCTGACACCAAACTTTTTCAAAGAGAATTTTCATAACTAGCTAAAAAGTAAATGTCAAATAGGATGGTGGATTGATTACTTTCAGGAAGAAGCACTAGAACAAGCTGTCCCGGGAAGTGTAGGAGTCACCATCTCTGGAATTGTTCAAGAAGAAGCTGGACATGGCAGTTAGTGAAACACTTTAGATGACACGGTGTTGTTCAGTGAAAGGTTGGACTCAATGATCCTGGAGGTCTTTTCCAACCCTAATGATTTTGTGACTTTATGATTTAATTTTGAATAAGTTTTCTCTCCATAATTGCAAAGCTTACTATCTAAAAAAATTCTGTGAATATGTGAAAGATGCAATATGGAAAAAAATTACTGTATCCATACATAATTGTTCCTCTAATAGTTTTGCTTTATATGCCTGATGAAAATACACTACTGATGTAGTGCAATCCTTTTGTAATGGTCAAACTCTTTGTCTCAAATGATTTGTTGAATTTCATAAAATGAAAATGGGTGACATTGAGAAGTGCCTCCTATTTCTTTGACATTGTGCTGGTGTTTTCCTCACATTCTTAGCTAACAACATTTTCCATCTATCATAAGAAAAGGCAAGTTCTGAAATTATGTATTATTACTTCATTCTACATCCCAAGGTCTGTATGATGCCAGCATTTTTCTGTTAAAATTAATTTTTCTTTACTGTAGCATTACACAGAAGCAGCTTCTGACCAAGTTAAATACTAAAAAACACTAAGGTATTTAATGCCTTTGACAATGCTTGTAAACTTTTCCAAAATGAACCTGTAGCTAAAAACCAAACTGACAAATTACTATATCAAATCTTTCCTGTAACAGACAAAAACCTTTGCCATATGGTGTTATAATAAATGAATAGTAGAACATCAACTAGTTAGGAATAAGAAAAAAAAATAGTATATATCAATTTTAAAATAAGCAACTACAGTCTAATTGAATAAAATATTTCTTTTCTAATTACTTGAACTAAACTTTATATTGGTATGTCTAGCCCCAGAAAAAGAAACAACAGAGGAGACACAAGAGTAATTTATTTAAAGATGTGGAAAATTGAATTATTTTCCCAAAATAGGAAATGAAATACCTGCTATGTAACTTCTGCAGAATAATCTCTCAGTAGAAAATGATTCAAAATCCTGAGAAATCTTTCTAGCAGTTTTCATATATTTTCTGTTCAAAAGTGTAATAATAAGAAACCCTTAAATCAAATGAACCAACCAAATTAAAAAAAAAACCTCAAAACCAGAACCAAGAGGGGAAATTACTCATATCTTATCTCTTGGCAGAGTAATATTATTGAAGCTTTTAATTCTTGTCTCACTGCTCATAAGGCTTCACCTTTGAACAATAATTTAGTAAAAATACAGGTATTTCATGCTTGACCTCTAAATTCAGATTTTCTTTGTTTGCCCGAACCCCTCAAGTTTTGGAAGTTCTGAAAATGTCACCAACAAACAGACCAAAAGACAGACTTCTAAACAGAAATTGCAACAAGATAAGAATAATTTAAAACTCAAATAATGGGAAATTTGTTAGTCTTACACTTTTAAACAGTACCAGATAGATAGATGTTTGTATACTGGAATCTGCATGGAATTTGTCAAAACACTTCAAGAAGAAGAAAATCATAGCTAATTATTCTCTAATAAAATTTATTCAGGGTGATAGCACACATATTGGTTAGTTTTTTATATATCTAAAATAAAATCCCTTCCTACACTTCTGAAACTTAATTCCCATGCAAGATTACAGTCTTCTTGAGTAGTGTATTCATTAACTGCTGAACTTCGAGAAAACTAGACAGATTTTGCCACACTTAAACTATATATATTTTATAAAGTTTTTAATGCAAAAAATATGTTTTTCAAAGAGTTTCTGATAATTTTTTTTTAATTCTGGGAGTCTTTCTTTCTTTCTTTCTTTCTTTCTTTCTTTCTTTCTTCCTTCCTTCCTTCCTTCCTTCCTTCCTTCCTTCCTTCCTTCCTTCCTTCCTTCATGAATTGTCTGGCATTTTCACAATTGGAAGGGAAATATGCAAGGAATTTTTCTTGTTTTTTTGCCTGCAAAAAAAATGGTACTGAAGAGATCTGAAATGCTACTTTCCCATATGTCATGCAGCAAAGTGTTTTTTAAGCTCTCTACCATGTATCCCAGAGCTTAGATTTCCAGAAGTTGTATGTACAGTTGCCAGTTATCTCTCGTAAATCATCTCAGGAATCCTGGAATCTACATGTTTCCATAACGGGTGACAGGGAGATTTACTAGATCATGATTAGAAGTCTAGGAATTTACAGGATAAATCTATGTTGAAAAATAACTATTTTCAGGTCCACTTGATTTCTTGCTCATGAACACTGAATAAATCTTAGCTCTTTTGTAGGTCTCTTGCACTTTACTGAAAACAAAACAAAACAGCAAGTATAATAAAGGCTATATGGTTATACTGAGATACTACAGAGTTTTCACTGCCTCTCCCATTAAAGTATTTTAAATTATCTCGCAGTACTTTAGAGCCATAGCAATCCTTGCTGCATCTAACATATCAGTACTATCAAGCTAGTGAAGCATTAGCCCAGTGGGCTGCAAAAATGCCTCTGTATTGTTCCAGGGACTTGAAACAGGAAAGACCAAAAAACAGTAATTCAGATTTAGGGTCATGAGATCATTTGTGGAACACAGAGGTGTTCCATGGACAAATACATGCAATGTGGATAAAATATGTTTGTTCTAGTCTTGAAGAGATTCAGAATTCTCTAGAGCCTGGAAGAAAATAAGTCTGGAGTCTCTGAGAGAAACCTGCTTTTCCACTGCCGTGTCTATTATGGCTTTCAGAGCCATTGCTACAGAGACCTTCACGTTAAAATTTACACAAGTTCTATCCGTGTTGCCCCACGCTGGAAATACTGGGAACAGAATAATGAAACAGCAACAACAGCAAAAGCTAATTTTATTTAGCATTTTCCATGATAATATGTCATTTAGGGTGCATGTACCAAAAAGCCAGTTTATCTTATATACTAGTTTTAGTAATCTGTCAGAAAACATCTAAGTCACAAACTGGATAGAAATCCTGTATCCAACTGCTGCTCATTTTGTGTATTCTCTGAATTGACGTTACCTGAATTGCCTTTAAAAATGCATATGTAAGTATCATTCTTAGAATACAAGCTCATAATTTGTTTTCATGAAGCTTTTCAGTTTGCAAAATATTTAAAAGCACTTAAAGAAATATAGACAGTCCTCTTTACATCAATAGCTAAGAAGATTTGTAGTTTCAAACATTTTGTCTTTTTGACTAGACATTTGATTCCTTTTGTTGTGTGCTGTATTATATATTTCCCATAGACTGAGACTCTGGCTTCTTTGTACAGAAAAATGTGTGTTTTTCTTCCTCTAGTCACAGTTCAGGTCACTCCAGCATCTCAAATAGTATCTGACACTTTGTTTATTTCCAGTTGAACTTAAAGAGATTAGGAATTAGGTCTACTTTTAATTACATGAAGCAATCAAGAAAGGATGCCCTGTGGTAACCCAATTTCAGTCCTGGTCAGAGACATTACTGCTTAAAAACTTGTTCACAAAGGGGATAACTGTTAAAGGACTGAGAAAGAAATATACATAGAATTTGGCTGGCACAAAAAAGTGTGTACTGGGCATGCAGTATGGGACCAATAATACATTGCAGGAAAGAAGTAAGGAAACTGGAAGTAGAATAATTATGAAATGGCTGGAGTACAAAGATGGAAAGTCTGCATTAGAAAAGAAAATCAGTGATGAGAATGTGGAAAAACAGATGGTAAATACTGTTATTTTCTCCTTTAATTTTTTTCTTTTCAGTGCAAGTGTGCACACAAGTCAAACAAAAGAGCTGGAACAGGATATAAAACTCCAGCTTTAATTGATCCAAGTAGGATGAATCCACATAATGTTTATTATTCTATTCACTTACATGGAGTGAACTAGACTTTAATTTTGTGTAAGTTTTAAAAAATATGTTACAGATACTTTTTTTTTTTTTTTAAACAACTGTGTATCCCACTCTATTTGTTTATACATTTTACACTCAAAGTGGCTTTCATGTACTTTCAGGACAAAAGAAGATAATAAACCACTGAAACCTAACAAGAAAAAAGGTACAGAAAACTGCAAGAATTTTTTATTAACTTTCCTCTTCTATTTTAAAATTTCTCTCCACTATTATTGGTGTTTTTTTTAATCCTTTCCTTGCATCCAACTCAGTCTGATTTTCAGGAATCTTTTCAGTTGGGAATATATGGTGATTTAAGTCACTGTCTATTGATGCTGTGCAATTTCTATCCATTTCACAGAATCATTTACTTTGGAAGGGACCTCTTGGGATCACTGGGTCCAATCATCCCCCCAGCAGGTTCAGCTATACCAGGTTTCCCAGGACTGTGTTCAGTCAGGCTTTGAATATTTTTGATCCTTGTGGAAGTGTATTTCTGTCTGCCATGAACACAAAATTCACCCATCTATCAAATGTGTAACAACCCATCTTTGGACAGAAATAATGACTTACAATGTAGTAGCAGAATTTCGCAGTGCTGGAGTTTTTATAGTAGTCCAGCAAAAAGAAATTTTCCAGCACACAGGAATTAGGTTATGATTTTTGTCGGGCATTTTTTGTAGGTTGTTATTTCTCCTTGAAGAAAACTATATTGCATCAATTTTTTTTAACACTTCAGCAAGATTATTGGCCTTTCACTGTCCCTGAAATAGCAAATAAATCAAATATATGAAACAAAACCACAACCATACCCCTTGTGCATAATGCCCTCCATGGGCTTTTTATTGGTTTATCTTTTTTATTTTTAATCAAAAATAAATGTTATTACTAGTAAATACTCAGTGAGAACTTTCTGTATTCATAAACTGACTGGTATTCCTTAATCAAGTAGAGGTATAAATCTAATATTTAAACAAGGAGGTAGCATTTGTAGGAAGTCAGGGAAATATGAACCTGGAAAGACTGTGTTCTATCTAAATTCATACAATAGCCAAAGAGATAATAACTCACATACATGCACATAATTATCAGGAAAAATTATTTTATTTTTTCCTGAATAGAACTTACATAGTTTAAAATTGAGGCTGAAAGAGAATGATGTACAGACTTTTTTAGAAGAGGTATTATGCATCATTAACTATAATAATAGGAATCAATTATTTGTATATCTCACATGATTTTGATGATTTAATGAACTGAAAAATATGTACTAGTCGAAGCAACTGCAAACTGGATTCAAAAAATATCAATAGCAGTCAGAAAAATACAAAATGTTCCTCAAAATAGGGCTAAACACTAGGAAAGTCAGCTCAGGAATTAGAATATTTTTTGGTTTATACAACCTATAACCACAGGTTTTTATGATACACTTTATTTTGTGGAATACATGTAGTTATTTGCTATTCAATAAACAATTTTTACTAGTTTCCATATAATCAAGAAATATTCTTAGGTATTCCTAACATAGGGTCTATAAGATAACTCATTTTATAACTTCTTTACACATTCTTAGCCTTTCTCTGAAATCTTCAGCCCCAGTTATGATCCATTTAAGTATATTAAAAAAAATAGACAGTATAATGTAATTTGCATTTGAGGCCAGTGTTTTTCCTGTCAGCATGAATTGCTGCAAGAATGTCAACATTAGATATTATTTGCTATGTCTCAGCCCAATTGCATAAATGAAAGTCTCTGGATTTTCCGTGCTATTTATTATGAAAATTTCTTAACTTAAAAACTTGATCACTTGCAAATTCTTTTAAAATAGTTTCCATCAAACTGCCTAGGTGATTTTTTTAGTCCCAGACTAAAAGACTTACAGATGATGAATTCTACTGGAATTGTATTCAAAAAATTCTAGCAGTTAAATGCATTTCCTGCAACTTGCTTTAGATTTTCTGTTCAGAGTGTATAGGCACTAAATCATATCACTCTACATGTGATAAAAACACTCCTTCTCCTGCTCCAAAAAATATCTGCATAAACTCTTAGTTACCACATCTGAGAATCATAATCATACTGAAAGCAGAAAAATATTTACCAAATAAATGTCGTTCTGGTTACGAAGAAAATAAACCGTGACAAGAAGACAAGTTATTTGGTAAATAGCTTGTATAACTAACTCAAAGATATGATGTTGCTGTGATTGAATCACTAGCCCTGAGTGAACTTGCATATTTTTGCTGATTATGAAATTGATAAATTAAATTCTGAAGGCAACTGGCTTAACATAATTACAGAGAATGGCTTGGATTGGAGGGGACCTTAGTCTAACCCTTATGTGACCTGCCATATAATCAAAATTTATTTTATGTCTACACTGCTCTAAACAAGAAAAGCCTGCAAAAAACACTTCCATTTCAGTATGCCATTGTACACATGCATTTATATGAAACATTTCCACAAACACTTAGTTCAAATTTAATATTTCATACTCTAATTCAAATATACTCAGGGAAGATTCACAATTTTTAAGTTAGAGAACTGATTGGAATAAATGAGAACATACAAGCCCCAATTATAGCTCTTAGAAAACTTTTATTAATCAGATTGAATATCTGTATTTCGTATTTTACTTTATTAGTAGTCTTTTTAGATTAAATATTCGGACTCTTTTTAGTGTAGTGATAACATAACAGATTTTTCAATAATTATAAAGGCAGAAATTATAAGAAGTTGATAACAAATTTGGATTCTAAGGCTCTGATGAAGATGGTCCATATTGATTGGATTTCACTCATTTTAAATTCCTGTGCTGACTCAGTCATTTCTAAATTGGTCACTGAGGGCAAAATCCTGTTAATCATTCAGTGTCATCTAGAGCTGCTGAATTTTCTGGAGCATTTTCTGCAAATACTACTTTATATCCATCAACCTTATATAGGTACCTTATATAAATAAGCAAGGTTATCTTAAATAACATTAAACAACTAAATAAGTTAGACATCTTCTCATGACATTTTGCTCTAGTTTCCATTGACTCTTTTGACTAGATTTCTATTAGGTAAAATGAAAACTGGAAAATCTATCAGACATATTGTTTCAGTTGTGGGTGGGTTTTTGGTTGGTTTTTCTCTTTTTTTTTATTTTTTTGATGCCCCCATTTAGATGTCTAAATCTTGAACCATTTTTTACATTTCTCCAGTAAGAGGTATTATTTTATCCATTTACATAAAAATTTACAACAAAAATAAGAGAAATTAAGTTAATGCAATTCAAATGAAAGAAAATAAAATAAACTTAAGGCAATGAAATTAAATTGATACCTCTTCAGTTAAAGAAAGCCCTTAATCAAAAGTAAGGAAAGGAAGGAGATGCCACGTGATGTAAGTATAGTAGTCCTGAAATAGAAATTCAGGGCACACCAATAATAGTGAAAGTCTTGATGCATTCTGTGCACCTAGAAGGAATTATCTCAGAAGAATTATCTCCTCCTCAAGATAAGGAGAGCAAGAAGTGCATGTACATCCCTATGCCAGGTAGCAACATCAAGTTAATGACTAACAATTCTTTTAGTCCAGTTAAAATAGTTCCCTTCTGACTGGCATAAAGAAGTCCAAGTCATTGTTCTCTTTGAATTGCAAATATTGGCTCTGTTACTAGATGATTAGAGACTACAGTTAATCTTAAAACCACAGTTTTCTAATGGAAAAAAGGCATTTTAGCACATTTTCTATAAATCCGTTGTACTTTAGATCCTGGAAAACACACACACAAAAAAAATACTAGTAAACATTACTCCTTATGAACATATTGGCATTTATTTATTTTGATTTATTTTAAAATATTTTGTGTATTTTTGCATGCTAAATTTTTCCAAGTCTTTGTTTAAAGTGTTGGGAAATGATTTCTATATCTTGGCATGCTTATAACAGCCTAAGTGCCTATATATAACTCATCTAAATACAATTTCTAGTTTTTAAAATCCTTATAATATTTCAATTATACCTGATTTATAACATTAATTTACTCATGTCTGAACTTCTCTTTCAAGTTTTGCCTCCAGCTCTCTGTGCAGCTGAGGTTACAGATGTTTATCTGGAATGGCTATTACAGTAATTTCCTGAGTTGGTCTATCCCTTGCTCAATTGATATTAGCAGTACTTATGTGTTCTTGGCATTCTTTGCCATCATATATCTTAAAAGAGAGTGATTCAAAATATTTACCAGCCTTGTATCTTGATATTACTTTCTTCAATACTTAGGAATAAATCATAGTCATCTCGAAATTATTCTTTAATTTCTCTATTGTTATTTTAAATATAATGTTATTAATCCAGCTTGATGTATAATCATAGAATTATTAATATTGGAAAAGATCTCAACCAAAATGGTCAGCAGGTCCAACTGCTAACCCAGCACCACTGTGTTCACCACAAAACCATATTTCTAAGTGCCTCAACCACAAATTTGTAGAGTCTTCCTGAGATGATTTCATTGCTTCCCTGGGCAGCCTATTCCTATGTCTGACCACCTTTCCAGTGGCACAATTTATTCTATTATCAATTCTAGCCATCACCAAAGCTGTTATGCCCATTAGAGTTGTAAGTGTTTTGATTTATTTTTTTATTCACTTTGACTTCTTTTTCATTGGCTATGAGTAATTATTAATGTCCTGTAAAACAGATTGCTCAATGGTGACAATGTAGCTTGTTTTTCTCCTTTCTTCAGTTTTATCAGCAATCATGAAAAAACTGTGGTCAAGCAAAACTAGATTTTTTTTAACATCATAATGCTTAACATGAACCTGTGTACCTGAAGTAGCAATTCAAGATAAATACAATAAAATATGACAGATTATAAATAAAACAAGATTATTTTCTTTTTTAAAAATACAGAAATCTATTCTCCTATTATGGATTGCAAAATAACTATTCTAAAACCACTGCATATTTTAGCTGTTGTATTTTGTTTGTACTGGACATGGGTGTATCAAAATAAATGAAATTGCTACTAAAATCAGAAGGGAAATGTTGTGATCCTTCTGGGTGTCTGTTGGTTTGTTCTACCTGAATCATTGATAAGGCATTTTTACTCTGCTGCTTTCTTACTGAGGAGTAAATAATATAGGACTGCTCTTCTTAAGGTATTTCTCAAGGGCACAGTAAATGTTCATGATAAAGATTCTTCAAGACATACAGGTGAAAAGAAAATACTAGTTTTATTTTGTCATCCTACCTGTCTAAATCAGCACTTCCTTTGATTAAGGTTACTTGGAGAGCTCACAGAGATCTCTTCTGATTCTGAGATCTTCTTTGCTATTGCAGTATGTATATGTTTCAGGACTGATGATGTGCTCAGTGCTAGATCTCCCTTCATATTAGATAATGGTATGTTGTGGGATGTTTACAGCAGTTTAGTCACATATTTTTCAAGACTTCTTTCCTCAGGTTTTTAGTAACCAGTGCTGCAAATTAAAAAAACACATTCTTAATATTTGTGAATCAAGTTTCTGTTACTGTTGAAGTTTTGAAGTACTTCAGAGTCTTGAACTTCACTACTTCAAAAAATAAATCAACAAGAGCTTACAAAATGTATTTAAAATTTGAGGAGGCTTGTATGCACTTTCAATTCAGCCCCAGTTTCTACTGACCACTGCAGCACTACCTGAAGTGACTGGAAATAGCAGTCATAGAATGATGTTATATTGTCCCTAGCAGTTCTCTTCTGGAGACATGAGTTTCTCTGTAAATACACACAATACATCACTATTTAGATGGGCAAAATTATGGAAAACAGAAGTATTCTCTAAACAAAAACAATGAAGAGGGGTTTAAACACTTTTTCACTACAATGCATGACAAGTAAAGCCTAAGAGTTCAATAAAGAGAGGTGAACTGTAAATAAGGTAGATTCTTTGTAAAAGACAGCTGTTGATTACCAATATTTTTTAGTTACAAGGCCAATATATCCTCTTTTGGGGACAAATGTGCCTTTTCTGTTTCAGCATTTATGTAGCAGGAGGACCACACTGGCCTGAAGAAAACATCCTGGTTTACTACTGTTTTCCCATGTTTGACATTAAATAAAAAAGTATAGATATATGATTTATTATAAATAACTGTGAATTTTTTTTATCCAGTCATGAATCACAAATTAGCAATGTCTTCCAAACATTGGTTATAATGTCTTTCATATGATCTTAATTTAACACTTCTTCCCTGGGAACTAAATGATGTCATATATTCTGGAGGGGGCAAAAACAAAAAAATTCAAACCTATAGACTTACCAGTGCCACTGCACAACTTCAGTTTTGCTGCCACTTTCAGGATGTGCTTGCTGTGAAGAAAAACAGAAATTACTGTCAAAATATTTTTAAATATTTGGGGATTAGTTTGGGCTTGATAATTGGCAAATTTTCAGTTTCTCAGGAAATTTTGCTGCTTTTTGACTTTGACCGGGAATAAATTATAGTTAGAAGCAATATTATGCTATTCTAGGCAGTTTGAAAATAATTAGAAGTAGTTAATTAAAAGCAATGAGGGCAAAAAGGGGAAGCACAAAGTTCAGTGCTACATCTCCATAACAGCTGTCATCCACTAGAAGAACGGAAGTTTTAATCTCAGGAATGCAGTTTGTGTAGGTGGTTTCCTCAAAAATAAAGACTGAAAATCTGGAAAGGATATGGAGGCTGTCTGATCAAAATATGCTACAACTGTCTTTAATAGTGGCAAAACTAAGCAATATAATGGTGAAAATGACACAAAAATCCAGGAGACTCTTACAAACATATTGAAATGAAATGAAATGAAATTAAATTAAATGAAATAAAATGTACTCCATCAGTGCTCCTTAGCATACCAAGCCAATATATTGAAACAAATATCTGGTTTTGTAGTTGAAGTGGTACTTAATGTCATATCTATTGCATCTACTGATTAAAAATCATTTCAACTTTGATAAATTATATTTTATTTCTTACTTCATGATGAATGTGTAGATATAAAGCAATATCTTACATCCCATTATGACAAAGTTTGTATTTCTTTTAGAATAGAAATTTGACACAAAACTTAACTCATAAATAGTTAAATGCTTACCTCTGTAAGGAGGTCATTATCTCACCAGTGGCACTGGGCAGAAATGGATTCAAAATAGAAGACAATTCTGTAAAGGACATACACAGTAAAGGAGGTGTTAGCTAATCTAAGTGGCAGCCAGCTAACCATAAAAAATATGAAATAGAAGAAAGTAGAAGTAAAATAATTAATTATTTTTAGCAAAACATTTTTTAATAATAGTGGGCTTGTACTTGTGCCTTACATGTGAAAAACAGTTTAAAAGATAATTTCTTATTTGATTAAAGATATGGATTTCTGCACCTCATGGCTCCTTGGGAGCACTTCTTTAATAAACTTTGTCTGAAGCTCCTGCTCCATGACAGTCATCAATCTCAGTAAGATTTTAAGAATATTGAACACATTCCTTTAATATGAGAAGTGATTAAATGAGCAAAGACTACAGCTCTCCTTTGAAACTAGAGGAGAAAAAAATTGTATAGCTTAAAAGAAACAGTAAATAATGTCTTCCAGTTATTTTCTCAATGTATGCTCAAAAAGAGCTTTTTTTCATCCTTCAATTCCACTTTCATTCTCGTAACATTTAATTTTGATCGGAAGATGTAAATATTTAAAATCTTGCAGGATTTTTATAAATAATAAGAAATATGAATCCTGAATAAAATTCAAAAGAGAAAAAATAAATAATAAACACCCTTCATTCTGCTTCCTACATGATTACAAACAATCACTTATGCTGTTACAGAAATCCTGTTTAAATTCCATCACTTATGCTGTTACAGAAATCCTGTTTAAATTCCATGTTATTTCATTGTGCGTACACTACAGCCCTAGATGTCAAAAGAAAAAAATAAAATAATTTCAGACAGTTTGAAAGAGGCATGTGGACTCATCAAGTTCATTGCTTGGTCAAATCAAGGGCAGCAACATGACAATGGAACATTATTTTAACTGTTTTTCTGCATATCATGAAAATCTGAGCAGCACTTTTGTCTCTAAGAAATTATGTTGCTCCAGTTAAATGCATGATGTTAGGTTATAAAAATATTTCAATACATTATGTGAAATTGTTGATTCATTTAGGAAATATTTTCTTCAAAGAACCCTTTATCTCATTGCGCTGGTATAAAAATTATTGCAATTCTTTTCTGTCCTAATTTTTCTACTTCTTTACATCATAAGTAAGGAATAGTTAATTCTTGTAACATGAAATTCCAAAAAAGTGATAGTTAAATTTTTCTCAGGCTAAACTTTGAAGATATGCAAACTCTTTCTGTCCTGCTTGTCTCATTTTTTTCTTTATGGGTCATAATCTTCCAGGTCATCTGTGTCTTACAGAGTATTTCTGGTATGTTTAAGTAATATAAAACTCATATCTGTCCTTTGCTAATGTTGGAAGAATAATTTGCAAAGGAGTAATTGCACTTCTTGTTACAGAGATGAACCACTATCTATGATGTGTAGAATAAGAAAACTTATCAATTTTTTCTTCATTCAACAGAAACATAGCAAATCCTGAATACCCTAATTTGCTTTATGTTGCTTTTCAGGACAGTGATTAGTAGCAGCCAGTATTGATATATAGTAAGCAGTTACTTTTTCACCACTAGCTTCATTAGATCATCATCAGAGACTCTACCATGATATATGTAGCAAATGTAGATGTAGATGTAGAACAGTTCTTTTAGGTAACCTGTTTCAAAAATCACTGATTTGCATGGAGAGAAGCAATGAGGAATATTTTACAAAAAAAAAAAAGGCAAATATTGTAGAAGGATTTTATGGATTTACTGCATTTCATATTAGATTGAGTCCATGAAAAAAAAAATAGTAGTTTATCTTGTCTGGGAACACAGTTTTGAATTCAGGAACCATTCTAAACCCTATTTTTTATTATTTCAATATTTTTTCAATATGAGTTCTAAATGCTGTAAATTATTTTCTGAACTGCAGAAATAGCTGGATATCAGTAAACCAGATATAATGAAGTTTTATCTTCTGCAAGTTTCTACAGTTTCTGAAGAAGAAAATTGTAACATGACTCAAGAAAGACACTGTAAAAGAGCTGAAAGACTTGACATGAATTTAGGGCATCGCACATAGCAACACTCTGCTGCATGGGGAATTAACTCTCTAGAGTTTCCTTTACAAAAAAATAAGCTGTAGGGTCATATAGAGATTTAACTTAGACAGTGTAATTGAGCTACTGATTGATTTGATTTACTATTTCCATCCTGTTTCATCCCAACTCCCATTTGTGCATCTTTTCTCAACACTGCACTCCTCAGAACCTGTACCTCGTGTCTTTAATTCACCATTGAAATAAGCAGAACTCATCAAAATGGTGTTCTAAATAATTATAATTTTCCAAATGATAGCTTCTTTACAGAGAAAACAACCTAAGGATCAATATTTTCATTAGCTTTGCCATCATACCAATATTATTTCTCTCAGGACAGATCTTTAGCCAGATAAAGTTTAGAATAGGAATTGAAGAGATCTAAATTATTTTAATTAAACCTCTTTTATGCACTAACAATGCATGTCCTAATTTATAATACAATAACTTTAATATTATAGGAACTCATTTAGATGGTACATAGGTATCCCTAAATACAGTCAAAGAACTTCAATTCAGAAGCAATCTTGCCTTTTATCTTTTTATATGGTTCTTATTAAGCATATGATCATAGCCTTCAACAAGTGATGCTGTGCCTTAGAACTAATCTTCCCTTTGACCACAGAGTATAAGCTGCAGTGAGACTGCAAACTGAACAAAAAGGTTGCAATATAGATAGCATTGCTCTTCTGTCTTTCATTTCCCAGAGCCTCATCTGTGTTTGAGTCTGTGGGATTAACGAATTGAAGTTTCTGGTGTTTCACATACTTTCAGGAATCTGTATAGCCAATTATATTTTTTTATGAAAAAGAATAAAAGTGGCGAAAAAGTTCATCTATGCAAAATGAGTGAGTAGCACATTAGTTATTAATGAGATATTGCTAAATATCTAATATCTAAAATAATTATATATTATTGAGCTCATAGCTCATTAATATCCTACAGCTAAGAAAAGTTAAGGTCTAGTATATTTTCACACTGCAGTTATAGGAAATGCTTGCTGTATCATGTAACTTAAAGTTCTAAAAAGTCTACAGATTAATGTGTCCATAAATAAATAGATCACATATTAAATAATGAAAGAATATTTCTTATCATTCTTTATCAACAAGACAATATAATATGCAAGCTTGTGGCAGGGAGTATTTTTTGTAGTAGTTTTTGTTTCATTTACTCATGCATCTTATTTTTCTTTCTTACATTTAGGAAAACGCTTTCATACTTTAAGTGCATAAGGTCTAAGTTGATATTACATGTAGAAACAAATTGTTGTCACAGGGCTGGAGAAAATCACACCTACAGCATTGCTCAGGTCAGCACTCAGTGACCATACATGAGCTGAAATGGGGTCCTGGGCCACAGGCAGGGGTGGGAGGAGGATGGATGCTGAGCAGGGGCTGCTCCATGGGATAAAAAAGGTGGGGCAAGAAACTGGAAAAGTGACATGGCTCAGGCTGGAGCTCAGATCCAGGCCAGGAACAGAGCAAGGCCACGCAGGACCATCACAAAGGGCACTTGGGAGTGAGACAGGGAACCTGGAGTTGGTATGGACAAAACCTTGAGGATGAAATGGGGGCATGACACTGGGGATTTGGAGTAGTGTCATAATCGTGGCAGGGACAATGTAGGGGATCTGGAGCTGAGCAGGACATTCAAGCTGTTCCTGATGCTCCTGGAGGGAGAGGACCCTGCCACTAAAGAGCCCTGAGTCCTGAGAGGACAAGTGAGAGAAGGCTCACTCAGGTGCCTGGGGCTGGTCAGCAGTTTGGCTCTGGTCAGTAGTGGGGGCATCCAAAACTCAGGGCCAGGCTTTTCACTTTGGGGAAGCCATGGGGACAAGGCCTTGAAATGCAGTGAGTCAGTGCCCATGGAGTTTGGGTCAGAAACCAGAAATGACTGGCATGACAATCAGAATTGATGGCCCCCATGGGGCCAAGCACAGCGAAGAACCTGAGTTTGGCTGTAAACCCCTGATGGGTGTTGTCTGGCACGGCCTGAATGTGGCAGGAATCACCAAAGCCACCAGTGAGCCCCATCACAAGTCCCTGGGACTTCGGGTGAGCATTGAGCCAAGGCTGGGATTGGTTCCCAGAAGGATGGTGAGGCTGCCAAACAGTGGTCTAAGATGTCAATACAAGGGATCCATCCACATGTGCATGATGGATACGAGCTAACTTCAGTGCGGACATTAAGGGTCCTTCCAAGAGACACAGATGGAGACAGGCACACCTAAAATGGTCTCACCAGGCCTGGATTAAATTGTATATCTTGGGTCCCTGGGCAGACAGGGTGTGGGGGCACTCAGAGTCAAATCAGGTAAAAGCTATTGAGGTCCATTTGTTGCACTTCAGACCCTGACATGGATGTTAATCTCTGTTTCTGTTTTGAGCTCATTTGTATTACTGACATTTTTCCAGTGCAGAGATTTCTTTCTACAGGCAAGTGGCTTTTCCCTTGGACAAGTCTAGGTTTGTTTCTTGTCTTCAAAACAGAAATCTCAGGTATGCTGGTAAGAACCGCAGGCTCTGCAGCTTGTGACAGCATGTGTATTTTGTTTATCCAAACGCCTATGAACAACTATGGTACTCCGATACATTTTTAAAATTAAATGTAAAAAGCAGAACAAAATGTGAGCACTGTTCTGACCTAGAGCTTTGGAAATGACTCAGAATTTGTAGCTGTGTGTCTGCCAGAGCACTGACAATACAGCCTTTGTCCCCAAAATAATGAGGTTTCTGGACTACCTGACAGAAACTTGACAAGTATACTTTTGCTATTACTGTACATTTTCCCGGTAAAAGTTACATTAATAGAATGAAGTTTGACAAGGTAGAAGGAAGCATGGTTTTTCCAGAAAGGTCAAAGGAAAACTGGATGAAAGCCAAATGAATTTCAGAGGTTCAAAGATGCAGTAGTGAAGCTGGCAAGAATATGTTCAAAGCCCAAAAAGTACTTTTATTTTCTCTTTTAGCTGCAACATACAATGTTGAAACTGGCTGGAATCCTGCCTGCTACCATATAATGAAGGGTTCCTGTAAGGTTTAGGAAGGCTATCTGAAATACCAAATTTAGTTGTGAATTTAGCTTAACTGGGACAAATTTGAAAATGGCAATTAGTGATGGAGTTCTTCAGAGGAGAAAGGGTTGAAGAAAAGAGGGGATCAAAGTGGTTCACAGAAGTACAAGTATAGAAAATGAAGAAGAGAGGGGAACAGAAAATAATAATTATGTGTGAACAAGCTGCTGAGCAACACACTTGTCTGACTGAGCCCAGTACCTGATCAATGCAGTCTGTCCTATCTTGTTATTAAATTATTTTCTTTACTATTTCCTGTACAGTTTCACTCTCTGTGAATATACCTAGAGACTAGCACCCAGAAAAGGGGACAGAGTTCACAGAGAGTACTCAGGAATAACTACAGGATGTAAAGTCTGGAATGTATTTTTCCATTAGGGAATTTCAATCCGCTGCATCTGTGTTTACATAAAGATACATATGTGTTTACATAGATATTGATATATACATGTTTGCACTGGTAAACTTCAAACTTGACTAGTAGAAAAAAATGACAGCACTGGCTAGCTGTGTTCATGTATGTGAGAGCTGGAGGTGTTTAAGTGGGTGCCATGACAACAATGTTTTCTGTCTGTGTTGGTTTTTGTAGCCCGACGCACTGGCGGGCATGTGCATGTGTATGCATGCATGTACCTCTCCAGCTGTATCTCTGGAATCTGTGTTCAGTCTTGCCATTGCCCAGACCTGCCAACTGGATCAGCAGCAGCCACATCTGTCCCAATGAGATGGAAGAAATGCTCTGGATCTGAGAGTGCACAATTTTCAGCGCCAGGGGCGTGGGAAGGCCAAACAGCCCAAATTCCTGTAGCACACACCAACTCGCTTAAAGGGATCTCCTTCTGACAGTCTGCTCTGAACTTTAAGGATCTGCATATTCAGACAGCAAAATAAGATCTGAGGTTGTCAACAAAAGTCTGAAAACTAGCAAAACAAGGAAGACACAAGCCTATGTTTAAGTGGAATAAGTAAGAAACTTGAGTGCTGAGGAAATTTTCTCATGCCAGCATTCGGCACACTTTTGTGTGTACAGAAGTGAGCACACTAAGAAAATCTGCAGTGCTTGGCCGAGCACTTATCAGTGTTCTTAAACTCTGATCAATAATTTAATGTGAAACTGGAAAACCTTCCCATGAATGTACTGTGTGGTTTTGACCAGTAAAGTACATTCTCCCACGTCTCAAGTTTATTAATTAGTACCCCTTCTCTCATCTTGACTGTGATATTTTCTTGCATATCATATCCAATGGAACTCACATGACTAATGAAAAATACAAATGAGGAAACTTCAGTATAGACTGAAGTTAGCAAATCAGAGTTAATATCTGAGTTCAGCATGGCTGACAGCTCCCTGTAAACTTGTCAAGGGTACTCCAGGGACCCTGTGGCTCTAGTACATGTGGTGCAGGTGTGACTGTCAGAATTGCTCCTGGATAATCCTACAGGGAAGTTTTCCTGAAAGCAGATAAAAGATGAATAAAATCTTAAGTTTAGAATCATTATTTTGAGATTCTATGTTTTATTTCAGTCTTGTGTCTCTCTTCTACCTGTTCCAGAGACTGAGTTTGATCAACTGTCATCTGATTAAGCAGAGGACAAGTATATGAGATGACTTGTTTCCTTAACATATATTCAGAATAAAATGGAAGACAATTTTTTATACATTGGTACAGACACCAAGGGACATTTTGTATCATCTCACTAATTTTATGCTTCCATATTGTTTATTTATAATCAATCTCTCCTGATAGGCAATACAAATTTAAAATAACATGCAATCCATCATGTGAAACTGCTCACTATAGAATAGACTTTTTTTCCTTGGTAATGTTATTAAATAGTCCCTATCACTCACCAGAACTCAAGTTAAGTCTCTGTCTTGTGGTCTATGAGACAGAAATAGACTGTGCTGTGGGAGATGGATGAGTGCAAAGCCTGCTACAGATTGTACACTAATTATTGTTCTTTCTTGGAGGCCACTCAGAATTCATGGGTAGCAATAAAAAATTCCAAAGTTGGATAAAAGACAACACATAGAATGCATGGGCAATTTTCTACTAATTTTTCTAATAACTATATACATGAGGTCTTTATAGCGGCAATGAAAAAAACAAATTTTCTGTTTGTTTGCTTTATATTTCTAAAATTTTAAATCTGAATATATCTTTACTAGTGTATAGTACTATATTCAGAAGTAAATGGTTTAACATTGTTGACAAAATATCTTTTTTGCAGCTCTCAGAAACCTAGTTTAACTTAGTAAAAACTTTTTGATTCAAATTTCATACATTTGAAATTTACAGGGTGCAGATTTTCAGGAGGACCAGAGAAGAAATTCTAAATATATAACTACAATGAATATTCATTAATGAGAACTTCAAACATACACATTTTATTAAGAAGATTTGAATAGTTCAAGATTTATTTTATTACTCCTGGGTTTTGGTTCTTACTTAAACTGATACACTTTCCAAAACTTGAGGCTTTTTTGTAAAAGTCTCTGACATTTATATTTCAAGTTATTTTATTCAAACTATTTAAACATTCATAGGCCACATTAATCTTGTGTTATATATATTACCTTTCCATCTTGATAGATGTTATATTGATAGATTATTATGTTTTAAAATATAAAATCTTATCTTAGACATAAGGATGGATTAAAAAAGACAAGATAGCTTCATAGTTTTTGTTTCCATGTATACTGACATAGGTAAAAATGTATCCTACTGAAAGCTCTTAAACTACTTTCAAGCAACATATTTAAATGTATTGTAGATTTATTTAAATAAGAATGAAAGAGTCATTTGATTCCTTTTGTGATATGGAAAGATGAGCATCTATAATTCCAAGACCAGAGGATTGTTATTGTTTTTAATTTACTATTTCAGTCTGGCAATAAATGGACCTGCATATTAATTTTATTATTGATTTTGCTATTGACCTAGGACCAAGTCAATGCTCAAATAAGGATTGTCTTACTTAGGGTTGGTTTACAGATTACAGTACACTCAAAGGATATCTAGAATGTGTTGAATACACTTCATGAGCAATGTGTATTTGAAGTCCTACTGTAATAACAGTATGACTGTGCATATGCTGTACCCCTGAGTTAGTGGGCTCTCATGTGTTTGTCTTTGAAAAAATAACTCTTAGTTTGCCACTGTAACCTTCAAAGGATGATTCTTAGTTGAGAGGTGTGAAAATGTACCATGGAGGTACAGTATTTTATGGTCAAATGTATAAAACTACACTATTATATTTGTAAATCCTGTAATCAGATAACCCATAGATTTTTAGAAGTATCCTTCCTTGGTTTTCCAGAAATTCAAGAAGGGGAAGATAAAGTTTAGGGAATGTTGAGAGCAAAGGGTAATAGATTAAAGAAGATTAGAAACTGGGGGTTCATTTAAAAATATCAATAAAATAAACGGAATCTTTTGTTGCACACACATATCTCTGCCAATTGATACCTCTCTTGAATCACAGACAAGAAAAAGAATGATCCATGGATTCTTGAAAACATAGTAATAACTTATGGATTTTTATTTCCAATTATGTTATCTAATGTTCTTTATTTTCCCTCCTATCAATTTTTTATTGGAAATCAACATAACAAAATATTTCTAAACATATTGTCAATGCCATCCTGCATGGAAAGAAGAGAGAATGTTAAGAAGTTGAGTCCTATTTAACATTAGATATTGCAGCAAGACAATCACGATCAAAGTGTCATTCTGCAAAGGAGAGAGGTTCTGTCATCTCTAGATTTTAAAAAGTGAAACCCTTTCTAGTTCTAGTAAAGTAAAATATCTGTTCTGCATGGTTGCTGCAGTGAGTGTGGATCACTGCTCTGGAAGGTCACAGAGTTTCTTTTCTGCTTCATGAATTTCAGCTGCATCATCACCAGAGGTCTTTGTCTCAGTGGGTAATAGATCCTTCTTAGAGGCCCTTAAAAGCAAAAAGTATCAGATATTTAGCTGTTGTGAGTAAAAATACTTTAGTAGGAGATATTTTCAAAAGTAGGCAACATAGTTAATAATAAAAAAACCCCTAATACATTTAAAACTTAAATATTATCTGCTTGACATACTTATTCTAGTCCCACTGTCACTAGAGGTGTAGCTCCAGTGGTGCTTTGAATCCTAACTCTAACCCTAATGGAATGAAGATGCTGCAGTTGAGGTCCCCTTGTCAATGGGTGTCCCAGATTGGAGAAATTGTGAGCGCACTGTTGATGTCCTGCCATGATTCCCTGGGTGTGCCTTTTCCAGCCCCAGTGTCCCATGACTGTAGGCTTTCTGGGTCTCTGAACCCGATGCAAAACAGAATAGCATTTTGGCACTGCACTTGAGCTTCCTGTCACCTAGGGTGGCCCAGATTGGAATAATGTTGAAGCAGCCATGTTGGTGCCCTTTGATAGCCCTGTTGGCATGCCTCTTCCAGAACCAATGTCCCTGGAGCTGTAGGCTCTGTGACTCTCTGAACCCTAATCCTAACCCTAATGGGACTTGGGTACTGCAGATGAGTTTCCAATCTCCATGGGGTAGCCATCATTAGGAAGATCTAGAGGCAAACATTCTGGTGCCCTGAAATGACCCCATATTCCAGCCCCAGTATCTCAGGGTCTGTGGGACTTCTGACTCTCTGAACCCTAACCATAAAGATATCTTGATGTTGTGCTTGAGGTATTCATCACTATTGTTGCTCTGGTTTAGAAAGGTTTAGAGGCAGCAATACTATGTCCAGTATGATCCCTTTGGCATGCTTACTCCAGCCCTACAGGCTGGAAGTGTTGCCTCTGTGTCTCTTGGAGCCCTAACATTAACCGGATTGTTTTATAACATCAAATCCCCTAGTGCTCAGGCTGGATATCTTCACACCACAGATATTACCATTACATGTATTTAAGAGCTGTTTGCTGTTGGGATTCTGCCTAAGCTAGTATATATTGCTTTGTAACACCACCAATATTCTTCCTTGGTATGAAGAAAAACATATTGTGGCTGAATTACTTTTGGGGTTTTTTTTTGCTCTGTTTAGGGGATTTTTTAACTGATTCCTTATGCAGGATTTATGTCTAGTATAAAATTGAAGTCATGCTTGTGAGTCAGGGTAATAATCTAGAACATATTTATTCTTACAGTAATTACATTTAAGGAAATGTGTACAGGATCCTTTCATGTGAAGTGGTTTAGAACTTTAGAAATCTAACAGAAGTGAGGAATTCACACATGGATTTATCTGGCTGATGGAAGATACACAAAAAATTATAAATAAATCTAAATTATTAAGAAGCTGGGTATATAAAGAATATGAAATCTCTTACTTTATGTTTTGCATTTTTAGTTTTTTAAAGTAAATTAATCTTTTCCTCTTCTGAGATACTCAAATAAAAATCTAGAGGTAAAAGAATAGAATCAGGATAGCAATAACCATCATAATTAAAAATACCCTTATTTTAAACCCTAGGTCCTACTGCTGTCTCTTTTATTTATTTCCTCTTCATTATTCAAGAGAATGTTTGCTTGTGTCTATTGAATATCCTTAACAATTGCTTTGGACAGTATTTCAATACCTCCTCCCACCATTTTATCCATCTTTTGCTGCAGGGCTACTTCTTATCAGTTACTGTAGTTAGGTAATGGTCTCTGGTTTCCACTTTTGAAGTGTGCTACCTCCCAAAAATTCCACAATACTTAACTTATTTAAGAGTAAAATTTAGAATATAAAATTCCAGCTCAAGATAATTTTAAGTCTAGGTTTTTCCTTCATGACCTTGAAATCAGTTTTCTATGTAGTTATAAGGTGTGTGCAGTGTATTACACATGGGTGCTAATTAGCTAACAGATCCCTTTTGGGGGTTTTTGCATGAATGAAGATATTCAAATAACAGTATTTTCAAACATAGATTAAAGTTTATTAGACATTCCTCAATATATTGATAATATAGTTCAGACCTTCAAAGTCTCCCTAGGACCCCAGTCAGCATAGGACTTAAAGTCAAACTGAGTTGTCTTGAAAAGACAAACTTTTAACTAACTGTGATATACACACTTAGAATACTATTTTCTATAGTTGGATGACTACAGAACTGAATGACTAGAGAAATGAAATAGTGTCAAATGCTAGACATCTGTAGAAACAGATGTTTTAAAATAGTCACTGTTTTAATTAACCAGTTAAACTTAAACTGTGTTTTTATAGCCTTTAAAAATAAGTATTAAATAAGAATTAGATAATAGAGGCTCAAGTGTTCATTTCTGTCATAATATCCTTGTATTATCTTTGTGATACTTGGACATGTCTGTACATATAAATATATACATATACATATGTTTATAAAACTCTTAATTGATTATTCATTTTGAGGTTTTTTATTTTGTAAAAATTCAGTAGAGGGGGAAAAGAGAATAACAAGATTCTTCCATCATTCCCAGGTGGAAGAGATGAGCATTCATCCTAAATGTTGTGAAATCATTAACACGAGAATTAGGAAAAACAAAAAACTTTCATAAAACATAGTGTTTGTCTGCTGGCTCACAATTTTTTTAACTTGTCAAGAAAATTGATATTTTTCTTGGAGTTTTGATTTTTTTCCTGTTATGAGGAACATGCATTTAGAACTAAAAGGTTTCTATCTCTTGACTTCTTTACAAGTATATACAATATTTATTATTTCTGTAGGCTGATTTTTTTTCGTTTCAGAACCAGAGGACATGGTTTGATTTCCTAAATGCTTGAGGATGGCAATATTACCTCCAGCATTTAAATTTTTCTTGCACTGTGGGACCTGTAAATACATTTTAAGAAAACCATTTACCAGCAAACAGACCTTTCTCTTTTTCCTGTCTTGCCAGTAGTCACTAGGGAGGAAAATACAATTAGAGTTTTATAAGTGTCCGAAAGAACCACTTTTTCTGCCAAAGGACATCATGGTATTTCCATTTCTATATAAAGATGGAGACAACATAAAGCACAATAGAGATTGAGGTGCAAAGTGAAGAAGACAAATTAGTTTACACATATGCTCTTCAAAAATGGAATCAATCACTTAAGAGGGAATTTTGTAGAGGATTCCTCCCCAATCCGCAACTTGTACCAATGTTTTTCCACAACTTCACCACTGTTTTTTAATCAATTAAATGAAAGATGAACTCCAGTGACCAGGACTTTAATCCAGAATGACAGAGGACCCAAAATACAGTCCTGCTTGCAGTAATTTGATCAATATTGTGCTCCCAGACCAGCAGTTAAGTTTAATGAGTTTAGGAGAATCCAGGAGCAAGGAAGGAAAGAGATTAATCTTTCACAATCTCTCTTGCCTTCTGAGCTGCTGTGTTTCCTTGAGTAGGAAGTGAAAAAGGCAGACATATAATGCAATATTATATATTCATAAATGTATTATATATTCACCATAAATATATTCAGTCCACTATTTTTAATGTGTTTCCTCAGGATCTGCTACATTTGCAGCATTTTCTCAATGACCTTCTGGGACCTGAGATTTGGAAAGCTGGAGAGATTCTATGAAAAATTGAAGCCTGGGAACTTAAACATGGGAAATTGGTTCATTTATTGATGGTATTGAATTTAGCTTGCACTCATCTGGTACAATCTCTTTCAGAGGAAGTGAGGCTCAAAAATCCAGTCTGGCATCCCACGAATAGCTGACATCTAACAAAAATGTGTAAGCTAACGAACTCTGAACTGCTGTCAGAAGTGTGGAAAGCTTCTTTAGCTATTAATTCAGAAGGAATGGTTCATTACCTGCTCTATGCCTGTCACCTTTGGAAAAAGTTTAGAAATTGAATGCAAGATTTTTGAACATTTTGTAAGGGTGATAGCAACTGTTTCAGGCTTTTCAATTGTGGTTTGACAAATGCTTGACTCTAGTACTTGCATGCTTCAATCTTGCTGGTGGACAAAGTGTTTATTTCAACTTTTTTTTACCCCTGCTCAATTCTGTTGTTATGTGATAGCTAAAAAAGATGTATTCCTATTTTAACTTCTTGGCTTCTTAAACCGGGTTCAAAGTTGTGTAGAAAATAATGCAAGATACTTTTAAAAGTCCCAAAATAGACTAGAATAAGTAGTATATAAGCTTATTGCAAAATTTTTTGGTATTAAAAATGTATGTACCATGAATTATAGTATATAATGCATACATATATTATCAACACTGCCCCCAAAAATCATAGAATTACTAGAAAAGTCAGGAATTAGCTTGAATGTGGACAAAAATTTTCATCCAGTACATTCTTCCTATTTTGACACAGCAAAATTAGATAAAATAATCCGTAATCTTTAAGTGACCACCTTAGTGGACTTTTGATCTGGGGTCAAAAAAATACCATCAAGAAGTCAAAACAAACAAATCCCGAAACTTAATTTTGCTGTATTATTTCAAACTCTCTGAAAAGATTTATCTCAGTTTTAATCTGGAATACACCACAGACATAACTGCTACTTTTCTAAGTTTGTGGACATAAGAGTTCTACATTTGGTTCTCCATTGTGTAAAACAGTACACATTTCCTTATGTGAAATAAAACTGGTCTGTATTATTATATAGGTGACAAATGTGTAACCACCATTGTCATATAAGCCTCTTACTTAACAAGGATTTGTGGCATGTAAACAATAACTCTGATATGAGTAGATGCTTTACTGTAGTATTTGTGTTGCAAGAGAAAATTTTAGATGCAAGCCAGTGTTTGAACAGATGTAAAGTAGAAAACACTCTAAACCAAAATATGAATTGTGAAAAACAGAAGTATGTCTCTGGGTTTTTCCTTTGGTTGGCCATTAGAGGACCATCTGTTGTGGAATTTGTAGTGGTTTTTTCCTCTGTATGTGATAATAAATGCATAAATTTGAGTCTACGTTTCATAATACGATGAGATGTAGAGCACTTCATGACCTTCTGATGCAGATATTGATGGCAATATGGGGTCTTTAACTCAACTTGCCAGCCAATTCACTGGCAAATGATCCCAGTGGATTTTTCTCATTCTGAGTCTCAGAGGGACAATGCATACTAATGACAGCTAGAAGAGTTAGTGAAAGAGTTATAAAAGATCAAGCATTCTCTTGACTGTGATTTTCTCACACTGAATTACTATGCTGCTCAATTTGCTTGTGTAGAAAGGCAAGCTGATAGCATTGCAGTTGACAGTATTACAGTAACACAAATAAAGTGTTTGTCTTCCTCTTGTCCTTCTATGCTGTAACCTTACACTTTAATAGAGTCTGTCCACAAACTTCAAAAATTTAAACCTCCCCAGGCTTTTTCCCCATTGAATATGTTTAAATGCATCTTTCTTTTCTTATCAAGTGCAAGTTCTCAAAAAAATTAACAGCTGACAATATCAACATAGAATTTGATATGATAAAAATCCAAGACATCAAAGTGCAAGATTATTTCTGATCAAGCACAGTAAGTTTTTATTTCATATTCTAATAATTTTAATCAACACGTTTGGATTCTCTAAGTACAAAGGTATAGAACAAATTGAAATAGCTTTAAATCTCAGTGTTAATAAGACCTTAATCAGATTGGTACTGATTTTAGGCCACATGTATTTTACATTACTTTCAAAAATTTTTGAAGTACATTCAATAAATGGAGAAAGATCTCTGGGAAATAGTCAAGCAATATACCCATATATCTATAGGTATAGCCAGGCAAATATTGCCCTCAACTTCAGAAAAAGCAAGAAGGAGGGTTTAAGGGACTGCAGGCCAGTCAAGCATACCATCAGTCCTAGGATGATTTTTGAGGAATTTTCCATGTAAGTATGTTAGGCACAGGAAGAAAATAAGGAATTTTGGGAACAATTAATTGAATTTGCCAAGGGCATACACCTCTTGAAGAATCTGATAGTTTTCCATGATGAGATGATATACCTAGTGACTAACAGAATACTAGATGTTAATTTAGAACTGTAGAATGCTATAGGTAAGATAACTCTAGGATTATAAATGTTAAGAAAATGTTGTTAAACTCTTGATCAAATCAACTTTAAAATACACTGTTTTATTGTCGAATAATTTACCCACCATAAAACCCCCAAATTTTAACATACTTTATTTAACATAAATTTGATAGTATTCC
This sequence comes from Cinclus cinclus, assembly GCF_963662255.1. Classification (NCBI taxonomy): domain Eukaryota; kingdom Metazoa; phylum Chordata; class Aves; order Passeriformes; family Cinclidae; genus Cinclus; species Cinclus cinclus. Next base: position 72,801,649 of record NC_085047.1, read on the forward strand.
AGTGTAACAATACTATACACATTTGCTCTAATATTCCAAAGGTTGAACAGCAATTCAAACTGATATTCATCTATTTATATTATTATGTTTCCAGAACAATGTTTAGAGATTGTTCACTTTTAGTTTTTGAAATATTAAAGTATTTATAAAAATTTTAATTTAAGATATGCTGACGAAATCGGAGCATGATTTATTAATGATATGAAGCATCTACAATTTAAGAAAGGTTCTGTTATGGCCCCCTGTTGCACTACTTAAAATGTGTATCAAACTGGAAGATTAAAAAAACAATCGGAGTTTTATGAAGCCACAGTCTTCATTAGACTAGAATATATTATCAATTATATCCCACTAAATTTGCTCTTTCAATTAATCTTCTAATCTTCATGCAATGCTGAAAAGGTCAGCTTTAACACAAAGCTTCCTTGAAAGATTTAGGGGATATGTGTTGATAGGTGAAGATGCTGATGTAAGTAGCCATAAATGTTACAAAGAAAGAAATAGTTTACAGAAGAAAATGCTGGTCCAAAAATGCGAACAGAGAAATTGACCGTCTGCTGGTGGACTGTGAGCCTAGGAACAAGGTCTGGGAACCAGAAAAGTACAGCTGGCATCTTTGAAGTGCAGCTAGGTACCAGGAAACTGGACACATCTGGAGAAAAACATCGACAATTATAAAAAATGCACAAAACTCTAAAAAAATCCTCAGATAAGGACACATTTTCTCCAGGCTAAGAAACACCAGCACCATTGTCTGCTCTTCATAAGTTTTGTGCTCCAGACTTTTCACCAGGTTCATTTCCTTTCTTTGGACATGCTCCAACGGCTCAATGTCTTTCTTGCCATGAAGGGTCCAACAATGAACACAGTTTTGATGAGGCTGCAGCCTCATCAGTGCCTACTATGGGGTGACAGTCACTTCCCAGATGGCTACTGGCCGTCTACATGTACACACCTGAAGGCTGGATAATCCTTTTATGAGAAATTCAAAGGGAAATGGACGTATTTCTGCTTTTATTCTGAATTTCAGATTAGAATTACCTACCAAGAAAAATTAGGAATGGTGAAAATTTTAGCAACTAATTGCTCAAACTTGCCACTTACTGAATAATTTTGGCTCATTAAGCCATGATATACTAAGCAGGGTTAAAAGATTTTATATATAAACATTTGTAGAACCTTTAATATTGCCGTAAAAAGAGTGTCCCAAGAGAGCATTCCTGTGGGCCTAAAATGGAATTTAAGAGTTGATACCTGTTTCCTGTAGTGTTTTCAGTGAAACAGGATTTAAACTCTTACTGAGCAGTGGCACACAACCTGCCTAGGCAAAGGGGCTGCAGCAATGTGTCAGCTTGTAAGCACCACAGAGATAGAGCTTGGTTATGAAACACAAAGTAAGCAGAAGCAATAGATGCCATTTTATGTGGGGACTACATCTGTTACCTCTAAAAAATGATGGAAGCTGTTCTCATTTCAGCATCGTGGTAGTTAAATTACATCCCAAGTTGAAATAACAGGTATAAACAGTAATGAGAAAGGGAACAGTTGTACCCTTAAGGCAAGCAAAAATCTGGAACTGTGGAGTCTTTTATTGAGTATTTCCAACATTCATGTAAGAAACACAAAAATTAGAATTGAAAATAACTCATGATGTGGACAGTTTCAGTGCATAGTTTCATATTTGCCAATAGAATACATAAATTAGTAGGGCTTTTTTACCAAGTTCTTTACTAGATACCTGCTATTTTTTCCATATTTCTTTTTCCAGGAAGGACTTTGATTTTTTATTTTTTAGTGTTTCTTGTTTTATTTCAGTTTAGGTGTGACCTTATTCGAGAAGATAATAAACTAATAAACTAGAAGTTAAACCATCTGTCAGAGGATTTTCTAAAAACTTCTCGAAAACCTACACACTAGGACCACTTCACTGGGAAGCTTATTCCAGTACTTGACCAGTGGTGGTTCCATACAGGATCATAAGCCTTTTCCTCACATCCTCTCACTGAACACCAGAGAGAAGTGGTCAACACCTTCCTCTTGGCTTCCCCTGGTGTGGAAGCTGTAGACAGCAACGTAGCCCCTCAGTTTCCTCCCATCTTAGCTGAACAAACCTTGTATCTCCAGTCACCCACATAAATCACCCTCTAGTTCTTTCATCATATTTTCTGCCCATTTTTTGGATACATTCTAATATTTCTATTCTAATCCATTCTTCTTACGTACTGGAACCACAAACAGCACACAGTGTTCAAGGTGAGGCTGCACCAGGGCTGAGTACAGCGTGACAATTGCTTCCCTTCATCAGTCAGCTACACTGGGCCTATGGCACCCCAGGATATGGCTGGCTGCCAGACCGATGACTGCCCAGGCACACTCTTGACTCATATGGACCTTAGCATCTACATCAAACCTACTTCATGTGCACTCAGCTCCTGTGTCCAGGTAATTGATAAAAACATTGAAGAGAACAGGCCCTAAAACCAAGCCCTGGGGAACATCATTAGTGACTGATCACCAACCACCCCATTTGCTACAACACCTTGAGACCAACCATTCGGGCACGCAACCCCTCACATTCTTGACATGGCTGGCTGTATGCTGGACAATTGGTCCAGGATAGTCTGAGAGATGGTGTTAAAAGCCTTGCTGAAATCTCCCACCCTTGCCCTACATCCGCTTTTATTCCCTTTATCCACAACATGGGTAACTTTGTCAGAAAAGGTTATTAAGTTATTAAGTCATAACTTTTCCTTCATTGATCCATGTTGGCTTTCACCAATGACTGCAGTGTCTTTCAAGTGTTTTTCAATAAGTCCCAGAATAATCTTCTCCATATTTTTTCCAGGCACTGAAATATAATTATCAGGGTCTTCCTTCTTGTCCTTCTTAAAAACCGGAATAATATTTGCTAGCTTTCAGTCAGCTGGGACCTCTCTACAGTGTCAAAGCCATTGATAAATAACTGAGACACCTCTCTCAATAACATTGGCCAGTGTTCTCAGTTCCCCTGAATGAATCTCATCAAGCTCTGTGGACTTAAGGGCATTAAGCTGTTGCAAATCCCATACAAGTTCAAAGCCATGGCAAGTGTACCACTCTCCCAGTCAAAGTCCTCCAATCCAGGGCTCTAGTTTCTTTCCCTGACCCCATCATTGCTTTTAAAGACAAAAAAGGCATTAAATGTCTTTGCTGTATCTTCCTTCCTATTTGTGAGGTGATCAATTTCATCAAATAATGGACCCATGTTTTCGTTATTCCTCTTTTTGCTGTTAACATACATTAAGAATGTTTTTATCGTTGTGAAGATTTTAATTATCTTTGAAAATTAATCTGCAGTTCTTCTGTGAGCAACTCCATGATAAATTGTTAAGGTTATATAAAAATTGTTATTTTGAGATTCTGGATAACATGATGCAAACACTTATGACCTAGATATCTTGAAATCACAGTGTCGTGCATAGATGTATAGAATATACTGACACTAGACATCTGCAGTTTTGTAACTGAGTTGCTGCACTGCCAAGCAGCTTCTACAGCAGCTACTAAATCCACAGCTAAAGTAATTCCCACCAGATTCAGGAATAGAATAAAGAATAAAAAGCAATATGGTAAACTTGCTCAGCTGTTTTACGAAGGACATTACTTAGAATAGTTTCATTTTGAGATCTCAGAAAAAGGTTGACTGTTTTAATAATGAACTATACACGTTAGAAGGATTTCTGTTTCCTAACATGTTGCAAATCAGTTACCAGAAGGAAAGAAAATGGTAAAGCAAAGAAGAATGTACATGACTCCTCTCATGCAAATGTTCATTGTCATTTGGAAACTCACTGCTCAGAAAATTAGTGACAAATCAAACTGGTGTAAAAAAATGACCCATCAGTCTGTTGTAGAAATCTGTACTATTTCTTATGCACAAGAACACTGGTACCCTGTACTTTAGGATTTGCCTGTCTACAGGAAATTATTAAGGGCTTTATTTGACTGCAGTTACTGAAGAGAAATTCATATGAGAAGATGTTGGCATTGATCAACTCAGAAATATTTATATGGCAGAAACTCATCCATGAAATTCTAATCTCAGAACATAAGATTCAGACAAATTCAATGGTAGTGTAATGTTCTCTACTGTAAAATAAATTAATCAAGGTTTTCCTTTTCCTAGGGATGGAAGACAAGCTGACTGTTCAGACTGATTTACACATATTCTGAATCAGAATTTTCTATGCTGAAGCCATCTCACCTGTTAGTTCTAGGTTTTTTGCAAGGTATCATTTTTCCCACAGTCCTGTATATCGTCTTATACATGGTGGCATTTCAGCTAAAGTCAGGGTCCTTGTACTCTGTCTGACTGCTGTAGGAGATCTCAGTTTTGCTTTTTGTAAGTTATTAATTTTTTTTTTAAAGACATTAGCTTAAAACCTGCTGAGATATTGTATATCAGGATTTCTCTTAATTTTTTTCCACCTTTAAACGAAATAAAAATTAAGATTGTAAGGAACAGTACTAGAGTGTCATTTTTGCATCAGAATTTTTTCTGCAGTACTACTTGGAAATGTCTTTTCTGACTAACAATACAGCAGAGAATCAGTTGTGCCTGACGACCATGGTCTATTAAATTAGACCTGCATTCAAAATAAGACCTAAATCCAGCCCTTTTGCTGAAGTTTTTTTCTTAAGAAAATCCCTTATTTTATTTTTTTCACTTCTGAGACTGTAAAGTCTCTCCAATATAACAGAAAGATGGTAGCTGAAAGTGTTTCTATTACTAGTTTATTATTATTATTATTTCAAAAAAGAGGTTGATTTTGCTATTAGTATATAATAATGACCTGTGATCCAATTGTCTAAGCCTTTATTGAAATAATCAGATAATATATTAGAAGTGATATTACTGTTCCCAAGTGAAATTCAGAGAAAATTACCTGTTTTCATTACTTCTTTTTAGTATAAACTCTTTTAAAATATCTATGGTTCAGTTCTGTGCTCATGCAGCAACTAGCATAACAGCTTTTGGCAGATTTCTGACTAGATAATACTACTAACAATAATAATTATGATATTTGCTGCAGTCCTATTTTTATATCCTTAGCTGATGCTGACTGCATAAGAGTAAAGCTATTAAACAAAACAGCTTCCTGCTTAGGGATAGTGACCTTTCAAAATATTATATCAAAATATATAATTCCATATACAGTTAAGAAAATATTCAAATAAATTTTTCACCAAACTTATATTAGTCATTCAATGCCAATTATTTCTCTTTAATGTTCTTTCTCCAGAGGTATTTAGGCCTTTTTTTTTTCTAGTCAATATTCAGGAGAAACTTCCAAAAATATTAAGCATCAGCAATTCTATTTGAATTTGAAGACATTTGTTTTTGTACTCGTATGCAATATTTTGATTATGTTAAATTAATAATCACAATTAAAGTTCTAATGTTGGCATTAAAAGATAAAACACATTTCTGCAGTATGGAAAGTAGGATCACAATAAACATGAACACATTTCCTAAGAAGTTCAGATGTATGGTACAGATGCGCAAATTTTGTTTTGGTTGAAGTTCTGTTGCACAGCACTGAGAAATATTAGAGGACCAAATCTTCTTTTTATGTCTTCTTGCTGCAAATAGAGACAACAAGCTGAACGGTTCTTCCCTATGTATCCCACTCAAGGAATTGTCATCATTAGGTAAATTAAATTACTCTTATAAAATCTCTGCTTTTAAGATGTCCTTAAAAATGAGTAACACACTCTGTAATTGAATACAGGGCAATGGAACTGTCACTAAGTAAGCACTGTTATTCTTTTGAGAGTAACTTATGTTCCTCTTATGCACAATATGACACCTATAGTATGCTTTTTTCTTTCTATCCCATTAAACTACAGTGACTTCAAACACTTCCAAGCAGAGCCAAATTCCTTCCTATTTTATCTTTTTACAACTTGCATAGCAGGGCTGCATCTGTTGTCTTTATACATCCTTTTGATATCCCAACAGCTACCATCTACGACAAATTTAACCACTCATTTAACCTCTCTTCTCAAATTGTACTGTCAGGGAATTAAGAACAGAGACAAAATGAAATTGATTTAAATATGTGAAAAATCCAGGCAAACTGCTTATTTCTTTAAGTCTTTCCTGCTTTCCTTATTAATTTTCTAATTTTACTGTGTACTTCCCTTTCTTCAAGTGTGAACGGAACACATATCTCATTTTATTCCTAATTCCTTCTTTTTTAATTACTTGTCCTGTACACATTTTCAATATTCCTTTAATCTCTCTCTGTTACTTACTTAATTCTTGCAAAGTGTGATTAATATCCTTTTATTGAAAAAAAATGTATGTTTCAGATACAAAACTCTGAGAGTGATTTTCTTCTGTAGAGTGCAAGTTACAGAATCTTAATACTGAGATTTCTGTAGTGGACTCTGAAGATTCATGTGCTGGAACCTAACATGAGCAATTTCAAAGATCTCAAAGAGCCTGAACTTTTGAAAAACAAAGTTTATTTCAATTTTCAAAATGGATGTTTAATAAAATAGAGACTTTGTTTTTCTCACTATTTTTTGTCAGAAAGATATGTCATATAGACCCTAATTGAAATCTCTTCAGTGATCTTAAATCAGCTGGTCAACAGCTAATTATGTTTGTCCACTGCACTTCATGAATACTCTCACTGTCACTGTTCTTTGTTCACAAAGTGAAAATTTTTATGAGTAAACTTATTTTTCTCACACTGTTTCTCCTGCATTAAATCATATTATTTTAAATTTTGTGTCCTTGTCCCCGTCATATGTAAAATGAAATATATCTCTGCAAGAAATTTAAATTGTTCACTTAAAATTTCTTCCATGAAATAATTCTTCTTGAGACCATATGTCTGTATTTCAGTCTTATTGAATGAATAAAACATCACTTATAGTGCTATCTGTCTGAAAAGTCCTTTTATAGCATGATAAAAGGAAAAAAGACAATGGTCAGGAGATTGGAGATTATGGAATAATTCTTTCAAATTTTGGTGGCATATTAGTAGAACAAGGGTATTGAACAAACTATCAAAAATCAATTATATTTAAATAAATTTAATTAAACACCTAAAATAAAGTCAGTCCATATCTCCCTGTTTAAAGGAGAAATTAAGAAACTAATATCAGCAATAAATTCATACAATATGAGTTTGATAAGGTTTTCAACCTGCTCTACAGGCGAACATCATGAATAATGTAGGAAAGCAGGGCTGTAAGAAATCCTAAAATAGACATGAACAGAAAAGAAAAAACAATAACACATCATCATCTGAAAACCCCAGTACTGCAAGTCTAGTTAGAATTCTTTGTAAGTTTTCCAGTTGGATATGAAGCAAATTTGTTCTGGACTTCATTCTGGCCAATATTTTTTCTGCAAACAGTTATTCTGCTGTTAAACAGGAAAAAAAAATAGATAATAGCAATGTATGAGGAGTTGAAACCATAGCAAAACAATAATCAAAAGGCAAGAAAAACATTTCACTCCATTAAAATGATACATGAATAAGAGAAAGTATATCAAACTGAAATTGATCTAAACAGCTTTATATAAATTGTGTAAAATGCATTTTAAAAATACCGAATCTTGGTAGATTAAATATAAAATATGGTTATACCATATGATAATGTTGTAATAAATTAATAAGAGGCAAAGATATTCTTTGGGGTATAGACTCAATCATTTTGCATAAAAGAGAAGGGAAGTAAAGAAGTAATCTCTATATACTCTATTATTATTATTATTATTATTATTATTATTATTATTATTATTATTATTATTATTTTGTTGGTTTGCTTTTGGTTTTTTTTTCAACCTTAGAATCTGTGTCTACAAGGGATCAGAAAAGTAGCTCTTAAGCAGTTCAAGAGGGATACTGAAATTTATCCTTCAATGCATGGTTTCAAGATCAGGTTAGACACAACAGTCAAGAACAGTTTAGGGATCTTTAAAGAGAAAATCTATTTCTCTGATTCTCCTTGACCTTATGACTAGATTGTTAAGCCTTTTATTTTAAGGCTTTATATCCTGTCCAATAAAGGACATTTCTAAAAT